>NW_024608734.1:72500-77687 GCF_018296145.1 Oncorhynchus tshawytscha | reverse complement strand
CTCTCTCTCTCTCTCTGTCTCTCTCTCTCTCTCTCTCTCTCTCTCTCTCTCTCTCTCTGTCTCTCTCTGCTCTCTCTCTCTCTATAAAGTGAAAAACAACAAAAATTAACAGTAAACATTACACATACAGACGTTTCAAAACAGTAAAGACATTACAAATGTCATATTATATATATATACAGTGTTCTAACAATGTACAAATGGCTAAAGGACACAAGATAAAATAAATAAGCATAAATATGGGTTGTATTTACAATGGTGTTTGTTCTTCACTGGTTGCCCTTTTCTCGTGGCAACAGGTCACAAATCTTGCTGCTGTGATGGCACACTGTGGAATTTCACCCAGTAGATATGGGAGTTTTTCAAAATTGGATTTGTTTTCAAATTCTTTGTGGATCTGTGTAATCTGAGGGAAATATGTCTCTCTAATATGGTCATACATTGGGCAGGAGGTTAGGAAGTGCAGCTCAGTTTCCACCTCATTTTGTGGGCAGTGAGCACATAGCCTGTCTTCTCTTGAGAGCCATGTCTGCCTACGGCGGCCTTTCTCAATAGCAAGGCTATGCTCACTGAGTCTGTACATAGTCAAGGCTTTCCTTAATTTTGGGTCAGTCACAGTGGTCAGGTATTCTGCCGCTGTGTACTCTCTGTGTAGGGCCAAATAGCATTCTAGTTTGCTCTGTTTTTTTGTTAATTCTTTCCAATGTGTTAAGTAGTTATCTTTTTGTTTTCTCATAATTTGGTTGGGTCTAATTGTGCTGCTGTCCTGGGGCTCTGTAGTGTGTGTTTGTGTTTGTGAACAGAGCCCCAGGACCAGCTTGCTTAGGGACTCTTCTCCAGGTTCATCTCTCTGTAGGTGATGGCTTTGTTATGGAAGGTTTGTGAATCGCTTCCTTTTAGGTGGTTGTAGAATTTAACAGCTCTTTTCTGGATTTTGATAATTAGTGGGTATCGGCCTAATTCTGCTCTGCATGCATTATTTGGTGTTCTACGTTGTACACGGAGGATATTTTTGCAGAATTCTGCGTGCAGAGTCTCAATTTGGTGTTTGTCCCATTTTGTGAAGTCTTGGTTGGTGAGCGGACCCCAGACCTCACAACCATAAAGGGCAATGGGCTCTATGACTGATTCAAGTATTTTTAGCCAGATCCTAATTGGTATGTTGAAATTTATGTTTCTTTTGATGGCATAGAATGCCCTTCTTGCCTTGTCTCTCAGATCGTTCACAGCTTTGTGGAAGTTACCTGTGGTGCTGATGTTTAGGCCAAGGTATGTATAGTTTTTTGTGTGCTCTAGGGCAACAGTGTCTAGATGGAATTTGTATTTGTGGTCCTGGTGACTGGACCTTTTTTGGAACACCATTATTTTGGTCTTACTGAGATTTACTGTCAGGGCCCAGGTCTGACAGAATCTGTGCATAAGATCTAGGTGCTGCTGTAGGCCCTCCTTGGTTGGTGACAGAAGCACCAGATCATCAGCAAACAGCAGACATTTGACTTCGGATTCTAGCAGGGGGAGGCCGGGTGCTGCAGACTTTTCTAGTGCCCTCGCCAATTCGTTGATATATATGTTGAAGAGGGTGGGGCTTAAGCTGCATCCCTGTCTAACCCCACGACCCTGTGTGAAGAAATGTGTGTGTTTTTTGCCAATTTTAACCGCACACTTGTTGTTTGTGTACATGGATTTTATAATGTCGTATGTTTTACCCCCAACACCACTTTCCATCAGTTTCTCTCTCTCTCTCTGTCTCTCTGTCTCTGTCTCTGTCTCTGTCTCTCTCTCTCTCTGTCTCTGTCTCTGTCTGTCTCTGTCTCTGTCTCTGTCTCTGTCTCTCTCTCTCTCTCTCTCTCTCTGTCTCTGTCTCTGTCTCTCTGTCTCTGTCTCTGTCTCTGTCTCTGTCTCTCTCTGTCTCTGTCTCTCTCTCTCTGTCTCTCTCTGTCTCTCTCGCTCTGTGTCTCTCTCTCTGTGTCTCTCTCTCTCCCTCTCTCTGTCTCTCTCTCTCTCCCTCTCTCTCTGTCTCTCTGTCTCTCTCTGTCTCTCTCTCTGTCTCTCTCTCTCTCTCTCTCTCTCTCTCTCTCTCTCTGTCTCTCTCTCTCTCTCTCTCTCTCTCTCTCTCTCTCTCTCTGTCTCTCTCTGTCTCTGTTTCTCTCTCTCTGTCTCTCTCTGTCTCTCTCTCTCTCTCTCTCTCTCTCTCTCTCTCTCTCTCTCTGTCTCTCTCTCTCTCTCTCTCTCTCTCTCTCTCTGTCTCTGTCTCTCTCTCTCTCTCTGTCTCTCTCTCTCTGTCTCTGTCTCTCTCTCTCTCTGTGTCTCTGTCTCTCTCTCTCTCTCTATCTGTCTCTCTCTCTCTCTCTCTGTCTCTCTCTCTCTCTGTCTCTCTCTCTCTGTCTCTGTCTCTCTCTCTCTCTCTCTCTCTCTGTCTCTCTCTCTCTCTGTCTCTCTCTCTCTGTCTGTCTCTCTCTCTCTCTCTCTGTCTCTGTCTCTGTCTCTCTCTCTCTCTGTCTCTGTCTCTCTCTCTCCCCCCCTCTCTCTCTCCCTGCCTTGGCATACGACTGACATCTCCCAGTTGATATTTCACTGTCAATGTACAGTCCAGTAGTCTTGTTGTATTGTAGACACATCGTTACAACTGACGTCTCCCAGTTGATATTTCACTGTCATTCACTTCTCATCCTCCTCTTGTTCTCTCTGCCTTTCCACAGTATTTAAACAGGGCCCTCTATGTTATCTACATTATTCATTACAACATACAGCTGTTAATGCAATGTATAGATCCATAGACCACTAGTTATGCTCTCTAACTAGCTCCCTATAGACCACTAGTTATGCTCTGTAACTAGCTCCCTATAGACCACTAGTTATGCTCTCTAACTAGCTCCCTATAGACCACTAGTTATGATCTTTAACTAGCTCCCTATAGACCACTAGTTATGCTCTCTAACTAGCTCCCTATAGACCACTAGTTATGCTCTCTAACTAGCTCCCTATAGACCACTAGTTATGCTCTCTAACTAGCTCCCTATAGACCACTAGTTATGCTCTCTAACTAGCTCCCTATAGACCACTAGTTATGCTCTCTAACTAGCTCCCTATAGACCACTAGTTATGCTCTCTAACTAGCTCCCTATAGACCACTAGTTATGCTCTCTAACTAGCTCCCTATAGACCACTAGTTATGCTCTCTAACTAGCTCCCTATAGACCACTAGTTATGCTCTCTAACTAGCTCCCCATAGACCACTAGTTATGCTCTCTAACTAGCTCCCTATAGACCACTAGTTATGCTCTCTAACTAGCTCCCTATAGACCACTAGTTATGCTCTCTAACTAGCTCCCCATAGACCACTAGCTATGCTCTCTAACTAGCTCCCCATAGACCACTAGTTATGCTCTCTAACTAGCTCCCCATAGACCACTAGTTATGCTCTCTAACTAGCTCCCTATAGACCACTAGTTATGCTCTCTAACTAGCTCCCTATAGACCACTAGTTATGCTCTCTAACTAGCTCCCTATAGACCACTAGTTATGCTCTCTAACTAGCTCCCCATAGACCACTAGTTATGCTCTCTAACTAGCTCCCTATAGACCACTAGTTATGCTCTCTAACTAGCTCCCTATAGACCACTAGTTATGCTCTCTAACTAGCTCCCTATAGACCACTATTTATGCTCTCTAACTAGCTCCCCATAGACCACTAGTTATGCTCTCTAACTAGCTCCCTATAGACCACTAGTTATGCTCTCTAACTAGCTCCCTATAGACCACTAGTTATGCTCTCTAACTAGCTCCCTATAGACTACTAGTTATGCTCTCTGACTAGCTCCCTATAGACCACTAGTTATGCTCTCTAACTAGCTCCCTATAGACCACTAGTTATGCTCTCTAACTAGCTCCCTACAGGTGGTAGAGTCTGTGGTAGTGAGGTGTCTCCTGTAGGAGCCTATAGGTCATAGACCACTAGTTATGCTCTGTAACTAGCTCCCTATAGACCACTAGTTATGCTCTCTAACTAGCTCCCTATAGACCACTAGTTATGCTCTCTAACTAGCTCCCTATAGACCACTAGTTATGCTCTGTAACTAGCTCCCTATAGACCACTAGTTATGCTCTCTAACTAGCTCCCTATAGACCACTAGTTATGCTCTCTAACTAGCTCCCTATAGACCACTAGTTATGCTCTGTAACTAGCTCCCTATAGACCACTAGTTATGCTCTCTAACTAGCTCCCTATAGACCACTAGTTATGCTCTCTAACTAGCTCCCTATAGACCACTAGTTATGCTCTCTAACTAGCTCCCTATAGACCACTAGTTATCCTCTCTAACTAGCTCCCTATAGACCACTAGTTATCCTCTCTAACTAGCTCCCTATAGACCACTAGTTATGCTCTGTAACTAGCTCCCTATAGGTCATAGACCACTAGTTATGCTCTCTAACTAGCTCCCTATAGACCACTAGTTATCCTCTCTAACTAGCTCCCTACAGGTGGTAGAGTCTGTGGTAGTGAGGTGTCTCCTGCTGTCCAGTCAGTCATGTGATCAGATGTGTAACAGGAAGAGACAGAGATGAAGCCGCAGCACTTTGTTCCCTAACATTCCTTCACATCCTGTCCTGCTGGGAATCAGTAGTGTTGGTCTGGCTCCTCACTAAATGGACTGCACCTGGTTCTCCCTCCCTCTGTTCTCTCCCTCCCTCTGTTCTCTCCCTCCCTCCCTCCCTCCCTCTGTTCTCTCCCTCCCTCTCTAGTGATGGTCTGGCTACTCACTAAATGGACTGCACCTGGTTCTCCCTCCCTCCCGCCCTCCCTCCCTCCCTCCCTCTGTTCTCTCCCTCCCTCTCTAGTGATGGTCTGGCTACTCACTAAATGGACTGCACCTGGTTCTCCCTCCCTCCCTCCCTCCCTCCCTCCCTCCCTCCCTCCCTCCCTCCCTCCCTCCCTCCCTCCCTCCCTCCCTCCCTCCCTCCCTCCCTCTCCCTTTCCCTCCTCCCTCTCTCCCCTCTCCCTTTCCCTCACCGTTCTCTCCCTCCCTCTCTAGTGATGGTCTGGCTACTCACTAAATGGACTGCACCTGGTTCTCCCTACCTCCCTCTCTTCCCTCCCTCCCTCTCCTCCCTCCCTCCCTCCCTAGTGATGGTCTGGCTACTCACTAAATGGACTGCACCTGGTTCTCCCTCCCTCCCTCCCTCCCG
>NW_024608734.1:12500-67500 GCF_018296145.1 Oncorhynchus tshawytscha | reverse complement strand
CAAGGCCTCTGATATACCAAGGCCTCTGACATACCAAGGCCTCTGACACAAGGCCTCTGAAGGCCTCTGACACACCAAGGCCTCTGATATACCAAGGCCTCTGATATACCAAGGCCTCTGAAGGCCTCTGACACACCATACCAAGGCCTCTGATATACCAAGGCCTCTGATATACCAAGGCCTCTGATATACCAAGGCCTCTGACACACCATACCAAGGCCTCTGACACACCAAGGCCTCTGACACACCAAGGCCTCTGACATACCAAGGCCTCTGATATACCAAGGCCTCTGATATACAAGGCCTCTGACCATACCAAGGCCTCTGATATACCAAGGCCTCTGACACACCAAGGCCTCTGACCCAAGGCCTCTGACCTCTGACACCATACCAAGGCCTCTGATATACCAAGGCCTCTGATACCAAGGCCTCTGATATACCAAGGCCTCTGACACCACCAAGGCCTCTGATATACCAAGGCCTCTGACACACCAAGGCCTCTGATATGACATCTGATATACAAGGCCTCTGATATACCAAGGCCTCTGATATACCAAGGCCTCTGATATACCAAGGCCTCTGACACACCAAGGCCTCTGATACCAAGGCCTCTGACCAAGGCCTCTGACACACCATACCAAGGCCTCTGATATACCAAGGCCTCTGACACACCAAGGCCTCCAAGGCCTCTGACACACCAAGGCCTCTGACCTCCTCTGACACACCAAGGCCTCTGACATACCATACCAAGGCCTCTGATACACCAAGGCCTCTGATATACCAAGGCCTCTGATATACCAAGGCCAAGGCCTCTGACCACCAAGGCCTCTGACACACCAAGGCCTCTGACATACCAAGGCCTCTGATATACCAAGGCCTCTGACACACCAAGGCCTCTGATATACAAGGCCTCTGATATACCAAGGCCTCTGACACACCATACCAAGGCCTCTGATATACCAAGGCCTCTGACATACCAAGGCCTCTGACAAACCAAGGCCTACCAAGGCCTCTGATATACCAAGGCCTCTGATATACCAAGGCCTCTGACATACCAAGGCCTCTGACACATACCAAGGCCTCTGATACAAGGCCTCTGAAGGCCTCTGACACACCAAGGCCTCTGACACCAAGGCCTCTGACCAAAGGCCTCTGACATACCAAGGCCTCTGATATACCAAGGCCTCTGACACATACCAAGGCCTCTGACATACCAAAGGCCTCTGACACACCAAGGCCTCTGATATACCAAGGCCTCTGACATACCCTCTGATACCAAGGCCTCTGATACAAGGCCTCTGACAACCATACCAAGGCCTCTGACACACCAAGGCCTCTGATATACCAAGGCCTCTGACACACCATACCAAGGCCTCTGACACCAAGGCCTCTGACACACCCAAGGCCTCTGACCAAGGCCTCTGATATACCAAGGCCTCTGACACACCAAGGCCTCTGATATACCAAGGCCTCTGATATACCAAGGCCTCTGACACACCAAGGCCTCTGATATACCAAGGCCTCTGACACACCAAGGCCTCTGATATACCAAGGCCTCTGACACACCATACCAAGGCCTCTGACAAGGCCTCTGACCATACCAAGGCCTCTGATATACCAAGGCCTCTGATATACCAAGGCCCTCTGACACACCAAGGCCTCTGACACACCAAGGCCTCTGACACACCAAGGCCTCTGACATAAGGCCAAGGCCTCTGACACACCAAGGCCTCTGATACACACCAAGGCCTCTGACACCAAGGCCTCTGATACCAAGGCCTCTGATATACCAAGGCCTCTGACACACACCAAGGCATCTGATATACCAAGGCCTCTGACACAAGGCCATACCAAGGCCTCTGATACACCAAGGCCTCTGACCAAAGGCCTCTGACACACCTCTGATACCAAGGCCTCTGACACACCATACCAAGGCCTCTGATATACCAAGGCCTCTGACACACCAAGGCCTCTGATATACCAAGGCCTCTGACACACCATACCAAGGCCTCTGAAGGCCTCTGACACACCAAGGCCTCTGACATACCAAGGCCTCTGACACACCAAGGCCTCTGACATACCAAGGCCTCTGATATACCAAGGCCTCTGACATCTGACCAAGGCCTCTGATATACCAAGGCCTCTGACATACCAAGGCCTCTGACACACCATACCAAGGCCTCTGATATACCAAGGCCTCTGACACACCATACCAAGGCCTCTGACACACCATACCAAGGCCTCTGATATACCAAGGCCTCTGACACACCATACCAAGGCCTCTGACACCAAGGCCTCTGATATACCAAGGCCTCTGACACACTCTGATATACCAAGGCATACCAAGGCCTCTGACACACCATACCAAGGCCTCTGATATACCAAGGCCTCTGACACACCATACCAAGGCCTCTGACACACCATACCAAGGCCTCTGACACACCAACACAAAGGCCTCTGACACACCAAGGCCTCTGACACACCAAGGCCTCTGATATACCAAGGCCTCTGACACACCATACCAAGGCCTCTGATATACAAGGCCTCTGACACACATACCAAGGCCTCTGAGGGCCTCTGATATACCAAGGCCTCTGAAGGCCTCTGACACACCATACCAAGGCCTCTGACACACCATACCAAGGCCTCTGATATACCAAGGCCTCTGACACCATACCATAGGCCTCTGACACACCATACCAAGGCCTCTGATATACCAAGGCCTCTGACAAGGCCTCTGACATACCAAGGCCTCTGACCAAGGCCTCTGACACACCATACCAAGGCCTGATATACCTGACACACCATACCAAGGCCTCTGACCATACCAAGGCCTCTGACATACCAAGGCCTCTGATATACCAAGGCCTCTGACACACCAAGGCCTCTGACATACCAAGGCCTCTGACACACCATACCAGGGCCTCTGACACACCAAGGCCTCTGATATACCAAGGCCTCTGACATACCAAGGCCTCTGATACACCAAGTCCTCTGACACACCAAGGCCTCTGACACACCAAGGCCTCTGACACACCAAGGCCTCTGATATACCAAGGCCTCTGATATACCAAGGCCTCTGATATACCAAGGCCTCTGACACACCAAGGCCTCTGATATACCAAGGCCTCTGACACACCATACCAAGGCCTCTGATATACCAAGGCCTCTGACACACCATACCAAGGCCTCTGATATACCAAGGCCTCTGACAAACCATACCAAGGCCTCTGATATACCAAGGCCTCTGACACACCATACCAAGGCCTCTGATATACCAAGGCATCTGACACACCATACCAAGGCCTCTGATATACCAAGGCATCTGACACACCATACCAAGGCCTCTGATATACCAAGGCCTCTGATATACCAAGGCATCTGACACACCATACCAAGGCCTCTGATATACCAAGGCCTCTGATATACCAAGGCCTCTGATATACCAAGACCTCTGATATACCAAGGCATCTGACATACCAAGGCTGTTCCGCTCTGCTCTGCTCTTCTCCGTTACAGGGAGGTGAGAGGAGAAGGCTGGGAGACACACACACACACACACACACACACACAGATGTTGAGTGATGTGAACTGAGAGGTTGAGGGGCCACAGCCGTGCCTCAGGAGCCTCCGCTGTCAAGATGGCCTCCCAGATAACATCCTACAGACACATTATTCACTGGTACACAACAGAACAGTGTGTGGAACCTCTGAAATTAGGAGGTGGACTAGAGAGGAACTAGCAGCTCATTTCATCTGATTGAGGGTTAGATGAAATGTAGGGGCAATTTAGAGCTCCCTGCTCCCTTAACACTGTGGGTAGGGGCATTTAGAGCTCCCTGCTCCCTTAACGCTGTGGGTAGGGGGCATTTAGAGCTCCCTGCTCCCTTAACGCTGTGGGTAGGGGTCATTTAGAGCTCCCTGCTCCCTTAACGCTGTGGGTAGGGGCATTTAGAGCTCCCTGCTCCCTTAACGCTGTGGGTAGGGGCATTTAGAGCTCCCTGCTCCCTTAACGCTGTGGGTAGGGGCATTTAGAGCTCCCTGCTCCCTTAACGCTGTGGGTAGGGGCATTTAGAGCCCCCTGCTCCCTTAACGCTGTGGGTAGGGTCATTTAGAGCTCCCTGCTCCCTTAACGCTGTGGGTAGGGGGGTAACAGGAGGATAAACTGCTGCAGATGGGAGCTACTCCGTCAGCCCTGTTGGTGATCAGTAGCAGGCTACCATTGACCCCCATGTGGATGTGGGAGAGAGAGCTACTCCATCAGCCCTGTTGGTGATCAGTAGCAGGCTACCATTGGCCCCCATGTGGATGAAGGGCCTGAGACAATAGTTTGGGGGGCTGTGGGAGAGAGAGGGAGCTGTGGGAGAGAAAGGGATGAGGGAGCTGTGGGAGAGAGAGGGAGCTGTGGGAGAGAGAGGGAGCTGTGGGAGAGAGATGGATGAGGGAGCTGTGGGAGAGAGAGGGATGACAGGGAGCTGTGGGAGAGAGAGAGGGATGAGAGGGAGCTGGAGCTGTGGGAGAGAGAGGGATGAGAGGGAGCTGTGGGAGGGAGAGGGATGACAGGGAGCTTTGGGAGAGAGAGAGGGATGAGAGGGAGCTGGAGCTGTGGGAGAGAGAGGGATGAGAGGGAGCTGGAGCTGTGGGAGGGAGAGGGAGCTGGAGCTGTGGGAGAGAGAGGGATGAGAGGGAGCTGGAGCTGTGGGAGAGAGAGGGATGAGAGGGAGCTGGAGCTGTGGGAGAGAGAGGGATGAGAGGGAGCTGGAGCTGTGGGAGAGAGAGAGGGATGAGAGGGAGCTGGAGCTGTGGGAGGGAGAGGGAGCTGGAGCTGTGGGAGAGAGAGGGATGAGAGGGAGCTGGAGCTGTGGGAGAGAGAGGGATGAGAGGGAGCTGGAGCTGTGGGAGGGAGAGGGAGCTGGAGCTGTGGGAGGGAGAGGGAGCTGGAGCTGTGGGAGGGAGAGGGAGCTGGAGCTGTGGGAGGGAGAGGGAGCTGGAGCTGTGGGAGGGAGAGGGATGAGAGGGAGCTGTGGGAGAGAGAGAGGGATGAGAGGGAGCTGGAGCTGTGGGAGAGAGAGAGGGATGAGAGGGAGCTGGAGCTGTGGGAGGGAGAGGGAGCTGGTGCTGTGTGAGGGAGAGAGAGATATGCATGAATACAGAGGAACTCCCACTCACACACTCAGTGAGTTAGTCAGTCAAAGCCTCGGGGGGTGAGAGGGAGGTCTGGGAGGGAGGGAGGGAGAGAGAGATAACTAGTGGTTGGGGGAGAGGTCTGGGGAGAGAGAGAGACCCTGTCAGTCAAGCCTCACGGCCAGGGAAGTGATTAAGAGTCATTACAGTAACTATTACTGCCCCTGGAGAGAGAGGGGGAGAAAGTGTTTTAGAGGAGAACATGCCAGAGAGCGTTGGATAGAAGGCCTGTTTGAAAAGGACGTCAATGTAGAGGGAGAGAGGGGGAGGGGATAAATGAGAGGGAGAGGGGGAGGGGGGGGATAAATGAGAGGGAGAGGGGGAGGGGGGAGATAAATGAGAGGGGGAGGGGGAGATAAATGAGAGGGAGGGAGGGAGGGGGATAAATGAGAGGGAGAGGGGGGAGGGGGAGATAAATGAGAGGGAGAGGGGGAGGGGGAGATAAATGAGAGGGAGGGAGGGGGGGGATAAATGAGAGGGAGAGAGGGGGAGGGGGGATAAATGAGAGGGAGAGAGGGGGAGGGGGAGATAAATGAGAGGGAGGGAGGGGGGATAAATGAGAGGGAGAGAGGGGGGAGGGGGGGATAAATGAGAGGGAGAGAGGGGGAGGGGTAGGGGGGATAAATGAGAGGGAGAGAGGGGGGGGGGGATAAATGAGAGGGAGAGAGGGGGATAAATGAGAGGGAGAGGGGGGGATAAATGAGAGGGAGAGAGGGGGGGGAGGGGTAGGGGGATAAATGAGAGGGAGAGGGGGGGGGGGATAAATGAGAGGGAGAGAGGGGGAGGGGTAGGGGGATAAATGAGAGGGAGAGAGGGGGAGGGGTAGGGGGATAAATGAGAGGGAGAGAGGGGGAGGGGTAGGGGGGGATAAATGAGAGGGAGAGAGGGGGGGAGGGGTGGGGGGGGATAAATGAGAGGGAGAGGGGGGATAAATGAGAGGGAGAGAGGGGGGGATAAATGAGAGGGAGAGAGGGGGATAAATGAGAGGGAGAGAGGGGGAGGGGTAGGGGGGGGATAAATGAGAGGGAGAGAGGGGGGGGTGGGGGGATAAATGAGAGGGAGAGAGGGGGGGATAAATGAGAGCGAGAGAGGTAATGGGAGGTGAGGAAGGAAGGAACTATGTTGATTGACAGCAGAGTGGGTCTGCTCTGTTTTAAAGTGTCACATTGAGACTGTTTTTGGAGAAAGCAGAAGATCCCTGTCCAGGTGGAGAGTAAATCTGGAGCCTGGAGCTCCTCTGAGATGACTAGTCCATGTGGGGTTGAGAGTCTGGACCTCCTCTGAGATGACTAGTCCACGTGGGGTTGAGAGTCTGGACCTCCTCTGAGATGACTAGTCCATGTGGAGTCTGGACCTCCTCTGAGATGGCTAGTCCATGTGGGGTTGAGAGTCTGGACCTCCTCTGAGATGACTAGTCCATGTGGGGTTGAGAGTCTGGACCTCCTCTGAGATGACTAGTCCATGTGGGGGTTGAGAGTCTGGAGCTCCTCTGAGATGACTAGTCCATGTGGGGTTGAGAGTCTGGACCTCCTCTGAGATGACTAGTCCATGTGGGGTTGAGAGTCTGGACCTCCTCTGAGATGACTAGTCCATGTGGGGTTGAGAGTCTGGACCTCCTCTGAGATGACTAGTCCATGTGGGGGTTGAGAGTCTGGACCTCCTCTGAGATGACTACTCCATGTGGGGTTGAGAGTCTGGACCTCCTCTGAGATGACTAGTCCATGTGGAGTCTGGACCTCCTCTGAGATGACTAGTCCATGTGAGTCTGGACCTCCTCTGAGATGACTAGTCCATGTGGGGGTTGAGAGTCTGGACCTCCTCTGAGATGACTAGTCCACGTGGGGTTGAGAGTCTGGACCTCCTCTGAGATGACTAGTCCATGTGGGGTTGAGAGTCTGGACCTCCTCTGAGATGACTAGTCCACGTGGGGTTGAGAGTCTGGACCTCCTCTGAGATGACTAGTCCACGTGGGGTTGAGAGTCTGGACCTCCTCTGAGATGACTAGTCCACGTGGGGTTGAGAGTCTGGACCTCCTCTGAGATGACTAGTCCATGTGGGGTTGAGAGTCTGGACCTCCTCTGAGATGACTAGTCCATGTGGAGTCTGGACCTCCTCTGAGATGGCTAGTCCATGTGGAGTCTGGACCTCCTCTGAGATGACTAGTCCATGTGGGGGTTGAGAGTCTGGACCTCCTCTGAGATGACTAGTCCACGTGGGGTTGAGAGTCTGGACCTCCTCTGAGATGACTAGTCCACATGGAGTTGAGAGTCTGGACCTCTGAGATGACTAGTCCATGTAGGGTTGAGAGTCTGGACCTCTGAGATGACTAGTCCATGTGGGGTTGAGAGTCTGGACCTCCTCTGAGATGGCTAGTCCATGTGGAGTCTGGACCTCCTCTGAGATGACTAGTCCACGTGGGGTTGAGAGTCTGGACCTCCTCTGAGATGACTAGTCCATGTGGGGTTGAGAGTCTGGACCTCCTCTGAGATGACTAGTCCATGTGGAGTCTGGACCTCCTCTGAGATGGCTAGTCCATGTGGAGTCTGGACCTCCTCTGAGATGACTAGTCCATGTGGGGGTTGAGAGTCTGGACCTCCTCTGAGATGACTAGTCCACGTGGGGTTGAGAGTCTGGACCTCCTCTGAGATGACTAGTCCACATGGAGTTGAGAGTCTGGACCTCTGAGATGACTAGTCCATGTAGGGTTGAGAGTCTGGACCTCTGAGATGACTAGTCCATGTGGGGTTGAGAGTCTGGACCTCCTCTGAGATGACTAGTCCATGTGGAGTCTGGACCTCCTCTGAGATGACTAGTCCATGTGGGGTTGAGAGTCTGGACCTCCTCTGAGATGACTAGTCCATGTGGGGTTGAGAGTCTGGACCTCCTCTGAGATGACTAGTCCATGTGGAGTCTGGACCTCCTCTGAGATGACTGGTCCATGTGGAGTCTGGACCTCCTCTGAGATGACTGGTCCATGTGGAGTCTGGACCTCCTCTGAGATGACTAGTCCACGTGGGGTTGAGTCTGGAGACTGAAACACAACCCGTGTGGAGATGGTAACTCAACCTGAGTGGAGACTGTATCTTTCAGGAGGCCAGCCACCAGGTCACCTGCTCTGCCACATCACTCCTCCACACCAGCCTCTGTGCTGCTGGTCTCAGCAGGATGACTGGACATTGTTCAACAGTATTGTTCTGGGAAACATCCGTGTTATCGTATGAACTCAGAACATGTGTATGTGTCCCGTTCTCTCAGAGAGGACAGAGTATGTCACATTTAGATGGGCCCAGGCCAGAACCTCACCCTGTCTCAGCTCTAGGACCCTCACATTTAGATGGGCCCAGGCCAGAACCTCACCCTGTCTCAGCTCTAGGACCCTCACATTTAGATGGGCCCAGGCCAGAACCTCACCCTGTCTCAGCTCTAGGACCCTCACATTTAGATGGGCCCAGGCCAGAACCTCACCCTGTCTCAGCTCTAGGACCCTCACATTTAGATGAGCCCAGGCCAGAACCTCACCCTGTCTCAGCTCTAGGACCCTCACATTTAGATGGGCCCAGGCCAGAACCTCACCCTGTCTCAGCTCTAGGACCCTCACATTTAGATGGGCCCAGGCCAGAACCTCACCCTGTCTCAGCTCTAGGACCCTCACATTTAGATGGGCCCAGGCCAGAACCTCACCCTGTCTCAGCTCTAGGACCCTCACATTTAGATGGGCCCAGGCCAGAACCTCACCCTGTCTCAGCTCTAGGACCCTCACATTTAGATGGGCCCAGGCCAGAACCTCACCCAGTCTCAGCTCTAGGACCCTCACATTTAGATGGGCCCAGGCCAGAACCTCACCCTGTCTCAGCTCTAGGACCCTCACATTTAGATGGGCCCAGGCCAGAACCTCACCCTGTCTCAGCTCTAGGACCCTCACATTTAGATGGGCCCAGGCCAGAACCTCACCCTGTCTCAGCTCTAGGACCCTCACATTTAGATGGGCCCAGGCCAGAACCTCACCCTGTCTCAGCTCTAGGACCCTCACATTTAGATGGGCCCATGGCCAGAACCTCACCCTGTCTCAGCTCTAGGACCCTCACATTTAGATGGGCCCAGGCCAGAACCTCACCCTGTCTCAGCTCTAGGACCCTCACATTTAGATGGGCCCAGGCCAGAACCTCACCCTGTCTCAGCTCTAGGACCCTCACATTTAGATGGGCCCAGGCCAGAACCTCACCCTGTCTCAGCTCTAGGACCCTCACATTTAGATGGGCCCAGGCCAGAACCTCACCCTGTCTCAGCTCTAGGACCCTCACATTTAGATGGGCCCAGGCCAGAACCTCACCCTGTCTCAGCTCTAGGACCCTCACATTTAGATGGGCCCAGGCCAGAACCTCACCCTGTCTCAGCTCTAGGACCCTCACATTTAGATGGGCCCAGGCCAGAACCTCACCCTGTCTCAGCTCTAGGACCCTCACATTTAGATGGGCCCAGGCCAGAACCTCACCCTGTCTCAGCTCTAGGACCCTCACATTTAGATGGGCCCAGGCCAGAACCTCACCCTGTCTCAGCTCTAGGACCCTCACATTTAGATGGGCCCAGGCCAGAACCTCACCCTGTCTCAGCTCTAGGACCCTCACATTTAGATGGGCCCAGGCCAGAACCTCACCCTGTCTCAGCTCTAGGACCCTCACATTTAGATGGGCCCAGGCCAGAACCTCACCCTGTCTCAGCTCTAGGACCCTCACATTTAGATGGGCCCAGGCCAGAACCTCACCCTGTCTCAGCTCTAGGACCCTCACATTTAGATGGGCCCAGGCCAGAACCTCACCCTGTCTCAGCTCTAGGACCCTCACATTTAGATGGGCCCAGGCCAGAACCTCACCCTGTCTCAGCTCTAGGACCCTCACATTTAGATGGGCCCAGGCCAGAACCTCACCCTGTCTCAGCTCTAGGACCCTCACATTTAGATGGGCCCAGGCCAGAACCTCACCCTGTCTCAGCTCTAGGACCCTCACATTTAGATGGGCCCAGGCCAGAACCTCACCCTGTCTCAGCTCTAGGACCCTCACATTTAGATGGGCCCAGGCCAGAACCTCACCCTGTCTCAGCTCTAGGACCCTCACATTTAGATGGGCCCAGGCCAGAACCTCACCCTGTCTCAGCTCTAGGACCCTCACATTTAGATGGGCCCAGGCCAGAACCTCACCCTGTCTCAGCTCTAGGACCCTCACATTTAGATGGGCCCAGGCCAGAACCTCACCCTGTCTCAGCTCTAGGACCCTCACATTTAGATG
Organism: Oncorhynchus tshawytscha; assembly: GCF_018296145.1. Classification (NCBI taxonomy): domain Eukaryota; kingdom Metazoa; phylum Chordata; class Actinopteri; order Salmoniformes; family Salmonidae; genus Oncorhynchus; species Oncorhynchus tshawytscha. The sequence continues at coordinate 57,034 of NW_024608734.1, read as the reverse complement.
GGCCCATTTTGGTATTAAAGAGGTTTTCCTGTTAGAAACGTTGTATTTATTGACTCAGAACATGATGATTTAGTGGTCCTGTGTTGTTTGATTCATCTGAAGCGGTTTTGGTGTCTCAGGCATATTTCAGGGATCCCATCACAGCCATTACTTACAGATCCTGTTGATGAATGTTGCATTAACATGGAAACAGTCTTTTATCAGGGCAGACGTGCTGACACTGGGTTTTGTTGTGGTGACATCTAAGAGGATAAAAGGCTCGTCCTTGAGTTTGTCTGACTCGGTGGAAAGCTGGCTGGCTGGGTGGCTGGCTGGTTGGCTGACTGATTGGCTGTCTGACTGGGTGGCTGGTTGGCTGGCTGACTGGGTGGCTGGCTGGTTGGCTGACTGATTGGCTGTCTGACTGCGGTGTGTTCTATTTAATAGGTGGATTCATGACCATATGAGACAAGGCCTCTGAGCTAGTGATAGGTGGATTCATGACCGTATCAGACGAGGCCTCTGAGCTAGTGATAGGTGGATTCATGACCATATGAGACGAGGCCTCTGAGCTAGTGATAGGTGGATTCATGACCATATGAGACAAGGCCTCTGAGCTAGTGATAGGTGGATTCATGACCATATGAGACAAGGCCTCTGAGCTAGTGATAGGTGGATTCATGACCATATGAGACAAGGCCTCTGAGCTAGTGATAGGTGGATTCATGACCATATGAGACAAGGCCTCTGAGCTAGTGATAGGTGGATTCATGACCATATGAGACAAGGCCTCTGAGCTAGTGATAGGTGGATTCATGACCGTATCAGACAAGGCCTCTGAGCTAGTAATAGGTGGATTCATGACCACATGAGACAAGGCCTCTGAGCTAGTGATAGGTGGATTCATGACCGTATCAGACAAGGCCTCTGAGCTAGTGATAGGTGGATTCATGACCACATGAGACAAGGCCTCTGAGCTAGTGATAGGTGGATTCATGACCGTATCAGACAAGGCCTCTGAGCTAGTGATAGGTGGATTCATGACCACATGAGACAAGGCCTCTGAGCTAGGGATAGGTGGATTCATGACCGTATCAGACAAGGCCTCTGAGCTAGTGATAGGTGGATTCATGACCACATGAGACAAGGCCTCTGAGCTAGTGATAGGTGGATTCATGACCATATGAGACAAGGCCTCTGAGCTAGTGATAGGTGGATTCATGACCACATGAGACAAGGCCTCTGAGCTAGGTGGATTCATGATAGGTGGATTCATGACCATATCAGACAAGGCCTCTGAGCTAGACAGCGCTGTGTGGAAGTTCTGAGAACCATGTGAACAAGGCCTGGCTAGTGATAGGTGGATTCATGACCGTATCAGACAAGGCCTCTGAGCTAGTAATAGGTGGATTCATGACCACATGAGACAAGGCCTCTGAGCTAGTGATAGGTGGATTCATGACCGTATCAGACAAGGCCTCTGAGCTAGTGATAGGTGGATTCATGACCACATGAGACAAGGCCTCTGAGCTAGTGATAGGTGGATTCATGACCGTATCAGACAAGGCCTGAGCTAGTGATTGGATTCATGACCACATGAGACAAGGCCTCTGAGCTAGGGATAGTGGATTCATGACCGTATCAGACAAGGCCTCTGAGCTAGTGATAGGTGGATTCCCACATGAGACAAGGCCTGAGCTTTTTCATGACCACATGTTCTGACCTGATAATTCATGACCGTATCAGACAAGGCCTCAGCCAGCCTGTGTGAGAAGTTCTGAGAACCAGCCACTAAGCCTGGCCAACACTCTTCTGTCACCAGAACCAGATCAGGGGTAGTCAGTCACCCGAGAGACCAGCTGTTTTTCTGTTCTACCTGATAACTAGTCAGTCAGCCAGCCAGTCAGTCACCAGAACCAGCCAGTCAGTCACCAGAACCAGCCAGCCAATCAGCCAGCCGGCCAGCCAGTCAGTCACCAGAACCAGCCAGTCAGTCACCAGAACCAGCCAGCCAATCAGCCAGCCGGCCAGCCAGTCAGTTACCAGAACCTCCAGCCAGTCAGTCACCAGAACCAGCCAGCCAATCAGCCAGTCAGTCACCAGAACCAGCCAGCCAATCAGCCAGTCAGTCACCAGAACCAGCCAGTCAATCAGCCAGTCAGTCACCAGAACCAGCCAGTCAATCAGCCTGCCAGTCAGTCACCAGAACCAGCCAGTCAATCAGCCAGTCGGCCAGCCAACTAATCAGTCCATTGGTCCAGTCAAATCAGCTTTAAAGCCTGTTGAACTTCCCAGTAGTAGAGGATCATAGGACTGCCCTCCCTCCCTCCCTCCCTCCCTCCCTCCCTTACTGGGGAAGCCGTGGACCTGTGAGAACCTAGTGAAGGTACCCCACATACTGGTTGACACTAAGCATGTGATGGTCATCTCTCTCCCAGTCCTTCCCAGCCTTCAGCCTCATTGGGTTTATTTTCTGCTCTGATAGATTGGGGTCCAGTAAGTCTCTCAGTCATCTAGCCAATTGGTTGGTTGGTTCAGTCAGCTAGACCATTAGACCCAGTCAAAGCAGTGACCCTTTGAGCGAGTTAACACTGTGAGAACTCAACCAAACCATGCTTGTCAGTCTCTGTCTCTCTCTCTCTGTCTCTGTCTCTCTGTCTCTGTCTCTCTCTCTTTCTCTCTCTCTCTTTCTCTCTCTCTCTGTCTCTCTCTTTGTCTCTCTCTCTTTGTCTCTCTCTCTCTATCTCTGTCTCTCTCTCTGTCTCTCTGTCTCTGTCGCTCTCTCTCTCTCTGTCGCTCTCTCTCTCTCTGTCTCTCTCTCTGTCTCTGTCTCTCAATTCAATTCAATTCAAGGGCTTTATTGGCATGGGAAACATGTGTTAACATTGCCAAAGCAAGTGAGGTAGATAATATATAAAGTGAATATATAAAGTGAAATAAACAACAAAAATTAACAGTAAACATTACACATACAGAAGTTTCAAAACAATAAAGACATTACAAATGTCATATTATATATATACAGTGTTTTAACAATGTACAAATGGTTAAAGGACACAAGATAAAATAAATAAGCATAAATATGGGTTGTATTTACAATGGTGTTTGTTCTTCACTGGTTGCCCTTTTCTCGTGGCAACAGGTCACAAATCTTGCTGCTTTGATGGCACACTGTGGAATTTCACCCAGTAGATATGGGAGTTTTTCAAAATTGGATTTGTTTTCGAATTCTTTGTGGATCTGTGTAATCTGAGGGAAATATGTCTCTCTAATATGGTCATACATTGGGCAGGAGGTTAGGAAGTGCAGCTCAGTTTCCACCTCATTTTGTGGGCAGTGAGCACATAGCCTGTCTTCTCTTGAGGGCCTTTCTCAATAGCAAGGCTATGCTCACTGAGTCTGTACATAGTCAAAGCTTTCCTTAATTTTGGGTCAGTCACAGTCTCTCTCTCTCTCTTTCTCTCTCTCTCTGAATACAACAGGTATTATAACCTTATCGTGAAATGCTTACTTACAAGCCCTTAACCAACCAGTTTTAAGAAAATAGTTACGAAATAAACGAAAGTAATAAAAGTAACACAAACACAATAAAATAATAATTACGAGGCTATATACAGGGTATTACGGTACAGAGTCAATGTGGAGGCTATATACAGGGTATTACGGTACAGAGTCAATGTGGAGGCTATATACAGGAGGTACCAGTACCGAGTCAATGTGAGGCTATATACAGGGGTTACTGGTACAGAGTCAATGTGGAGGCTATATACAGGGTATTACGGTACAGAGTCAATGTGGAGGCTATATACAGGGTATTACGGTACAGAGTCAATGTGGAGGCTATATATTACGGTACACAATGTGGAGGCTATATACAGGAGTCAGGGTATTACGGTACAGAGTCAATGTGGAGGCTATATACAGGGTATTACGGTACAGAGTCAATGTGGAGGCTATATACAGGGTATTACGTTACTATATACAGGTACAGAGTCAATGTGGAGGCTATATACAGGGTATTACGGTACAGAGTCAATGTGGAGGCTATATACAGGGGTACCAGTACAGAGTCAATGTGAGGCTATATACAGGGGTACCGGTACAGAGTCAATGTGGAGGCTATATACAGGGGGTACTACGGTACAGAGTCAATGTGGAGGCTATATACAGGGGGTACCGGTACAGAGTCAATGTGGAGGCTATATACAGGGGGTACCGGTACAGAGTCAATGTGGAGGCTATATACAGGGGTACCGGTACAGAGTCAATGTGGAGGCTATATACAGGGGTACCGGTACAGAGTCAATGTGGAGGCTATATACAGGGGTACTGGTACAGAGTCAATGTGGAGGCTATATACAGGGGTACCAGTACAGAGTCAATGTGGAGGCTATATACAGGGTATACTGGTACAGAGTCAATGTGGAGGCTATATACAGGGGTACCGGTACAGAGTCAATGTGGAGGCTATATACAGGGTATTACGGTACAGAGTCAATGTGGAGGCTATATACAGGGTGTTACGGTACAGAGTCAATGTGGAGGCTATATACAGGGGTACCAGGTACAGAGTCAATGTGGAGGCTATATACAGGGTGTTACGGTACAGAGTCAATGTGGAGGCTATATACAGGGTATTACGGTACAGAGTCAATGTGGAGGCTATATACAGGGTATTACGGTACATAGTCAATGTGGAGGCTATATACAGGGTATTACGGTACAGAGTCAATGTGGGGTCTATATACAGGGTATTACGGAACAGAGTCAATGTGGAGGCTATATACAGGGGTACTGGTACAGAGTCAATGTGGAGGCTATATACAGGGGGTACTGGTACAGGAGTCAATGTGGAGGCTATATACAGGTACAGAGTCAATGTGGAGGCTATATACAGGAGGTACCGGTACAGAGTCAATGTGGAGGCTATATACAGGAGGTACCGGTACAGAGCCAATGTGGAGGCTATATACAGGAGGTACCGGTACAGAGTCAATGTGGAGGCTATATACAGGGGTACTGGTACAGAGTCAATGTGGAGGCTATATACAGGGTGTTACGGTACAGAGTCAATGTGGAGGCTATATACAGGGTGTTACGGTACAGAGTCAATGTGGAGGCTATATACAGGGTGTTACGGTACAGAGTCAATGTGGAGGCTATATACAGGGTGTTACGGTACAGAGTCAATGTGGAGGCTATATACAGGGTATTACGGTACAGAGTCAACGTGGAGGCTATATACAGGGTATTACGGTACAGAGTCAACGTGGAGGCTATATACAGGGTATTACGGTACAGAGTCAATGTGGAGGCTATATACAGGGTATTACGGTACAGAGTCAACGTGGAGGCTATATACAGGGTATTACAGTACAGAGTCAATGTGGAGGGGTACAGGTTAGTTGAGGTCATATGTACAAAAGGGGGGGCATCAGGAAGTCCAGGATCCAGTTGCAGAGGGAGGTGTTTAGTCCCAGGGTCCTTAGCTTAGTGATGAGCTTTGAGGTCACTATGGTGTTGAACACTGAGCTGTAGTCAATGAGCAGCATTCTCATGTAGGTGTTCCTTTTGTCCAGGTGGGAGAGGGCAGTGTGGGTCTTGTGGATCTCTTGGGGCGGTATGCAAATTGAAGTGGGTCTAGGGTTCCTGGGATGATGGTGTTGATGTGAGCCATGACCAGCCTTTCAAAGCACTTCATGGCTACAGACGTGAGAGTTACGGGGCGGTAGTCTCTCTCTCTGTCTTTCTGTCGGCTGGTTCAGTCAGCTAGACCATTAGATCCAGTCAGATCAGCTTTAATGCCACTTAAATAAGGTGTCAGAGGGCCGACCTCTGTGACCTCCTGTCTACCCCTCCTCTACACCCCCCCCCAACACCCTCCCGTGTGATAAGAAGCAGGCGTGTAGGAGCTCAGGGGCCCTGGTAGGGGTTTGGGGGTGGGGGTGGTCTGTCATATACCTTAATGATTGGATTATAGCCCCAGTACAGGGTAGAGTGACCCAGGAGGCTGACTGGCTGACTGGCTGGGACCAGGGCAGTCCTGTCATGATGGGCTATAGGAGGCTGACTGGCTGGTGGACCAGGGCACTCCTGGTCATGATGGGCTATATATAGGAGGCTGGTGGACCAGGGCAGTCCTGTCATGATGGGCTATAGGAGGCTGACTGGCTGGTGGACCAGGGCAGTCCTGTCATGATGGGCTATAGGAGGCTGGTGGACCAGGGCAGTCCTGTCATGATGGGCTATAGGAGGCTGACTGGCTGGTGGACCAGGTCAGTCCTGTCATGATGGGCTATAGGAGGCTGACTGGCTGGTGGACCAGGTCAGTCCTGTCATGATGGTCTATAGGAGGCTGACTGGCTGGTGGACCAGGGCAGTCCTGTCATGATGGGCTATAGGAGGCTGGTGGACTGTCCTGGTCATGATGGGCTGGGAGGCTGGTGGACCAGGGCAGTCCTGGTCATGATGGGCTGTAGGAGGCTGGTGGACCAGGGCAGTCCTGTCATGATGGGCTATAGGAGGCTGACTGGCTGGTGGATCAGGGTAGTCCTGAGCCTGTGTTCTGATGGACCCTGGGTACTGTGGAAATGACATTGGTACATTTAGTATGTGTTCTGATGGACTCTCCTCCTCCTCCTCTCTCCTCCTCCCCCTCCCTCTCTCTCCTCCTCCCTCTCTCTCTCTCCTCCTCCCTCCTCCCTCCTCCTCCTCCTCCTCTCTCCTCCCTCCCCCTCCCCTCCTCCTCCTCCTCCCCATCTCTCCTCCTCTCTCCTCCTCCTCCCCCCCCCCTCTCTCCCCCCTCTCCCTCTCCTCCCCCTCTCCTCCACCCCCACCTCTCCTCCTCTCTCCCTCCCCCTCTCCTCCCTCCTCCTCTCTCTCCTCCCCCTCCCCCTCCTCCCTCTCCTCCCCCTCCTCCTCTCTCCCCCTCCCCCTCCTCCTCTCTCCTCCCCCTCCTCCTCTCTCCTCCCCCCCTCCTCTCTCCTCCTCCCCCTCCCCCTCCTCCTCCTCTCTCTCCTCTCCAAGGCATCAGTGGGAGGGAATCAGTTCCTCAGCAGGAATGTGGTTATTTTGTAGTGAGTTTTACAACTGTCTCATTTAGTGGTCTTTAATGTTGACGTGTGGAGTGACTGTAGATCACTGAGAGGCCTAGCTATGCGTGGGAGGTGTGTGTGTGTGTGTGTGTGTGTGTGTGTGTGTGTGTGTGTGTGTGTGTGTGTGTGTGTGTGTGTGTGTGTGTGTGTTTGTGTGTGTGTTACTGTGCCAGTGTAGGGTGTGAAAACAGAATAATTCAGTCCATCCTAATGACACAGCACCTGTACTGCCAGTGAACTAGATAAAAGCTTTTCATCTAGAAACACTACATCATAATGATGAACTGTCCAAATTACCAGGACAGTCAAGCTACCCACTGTACCCCTTCAGACAGTGTAGAGTAGGACAGTCAAGCTACCCACTGTACCCCTTCAGACAGTGTAGAGTAGGACAGTCAAGCTACCCACTGTACCCCTTCAGACAGTGTAGAGTAGGACAGTCAAGCTACCCACTGTACCCCTTCAGACAGTGTAGAGTAGGACAGTCAAGCTACCCACTGTACCCCTTCAGACAGTGTAGAGTAGGACAGTCAAGCTACCCACTGTACCCCTTCAGACAGTGTAGAGTAGGACAGTCAAGCTACCCACTGTACCCCTTCAGACAGTGTAGAGTAGGACAGTCAAGCTACCCACTGTACCCCTTCAGACAGTGTAGAGTAGGACAGTCAAGCTACCCACTGTACCCCTTCAGACAGTGTAGAGTAGGACAGTCAAGCTAGTGACTATACTGTAGTGACTATACTGTAGTGACTATACTGTGGTGACTATACTGTGGTGACTATACTGTGGTGACTGTACTGTAGTGACTATACTGTAGTGACTATACTGTAGTGACTATACTGTAGTGACTATACTGTGGTGACTATACTGTGGTGACTATACTGTGGTGACTATACTATGGTGACTATACTGCATGACTATACTGCGGTGATTGTACTGTAGTGACTATACTGTGGTGACTATACTGTGGTGACTATACTGTGGTGACTATACTGTGGTGACTATACTGTGGTGACTATACTGTAGTGACTATACTGTAGTGAATGTACTGTGGTGACTATACTGTGGTGACTATACTGCAGTGACTATACTGTAGTGGCTATACTGTGGTGGCTATACTGTAGTGGCTATGCTGTAGTGACTATACTGTAGTGACTATACTGTGGTGACTATACTGTGGTGACTATACTGTAGTGACTATACTGTGGTGACTATACTGTAGTGACTATACTGTAGAGACTATACTGTGGTGACTATACTGTGGTGACTATACTGTGGTGACTATACTGTGGTGACTATGCTGTGGTGACTATACTGTGGTGACTATACTGTGGTGACTATACTGTAGTGACTATACTGTAGTGACTATACTGTAGTGACTATACTGTGGTGACTATACTGTGGTGACTATACTGTGGTGACTATACTGTGGTGACTATACTGTAGAGACTATACTGTAGTGACTATACTGTGGTGACTATACTGTAGTGACTATTCTGTGGTGACTATACTGTAGTGACTATACTGTAGTGACTATACTGTGGTGACTATACTGTGGTGACTATACTGTAGAGACTATACTGTGGTGACTATACTGTGGTGACTATACTGTGGTGACTATACTGTAGTGACTATACTGTGGTGACTATACTGTGGTGACTATACTGTGGTGACTATACTGTGGTGACTATACTGTGACTATACTGTGGTGACTATACTGTGGTGACTATACTGTGGTGACTATACTGTGGTGACTATACTGTAGTGACTATACTGTAGTGACTATACTGTGGTGACTATACTGTGGTGACTATACTGTGGTGACTATACTGTGGTGACTATACTGTGGTGACTATACTGTAGTGACTATACTGTAGTGACTATACTGTGGTGACTATACTGTGGTGACTATACTGTGGTGACTATACTGTGGTGACTATACTGTGGTGACTATACTGTAGTGACTATACTGTAGTGACTATACTGTGGTGACTATACTGTGGTGACTATTGACTATACTGTGGTGACTATACTGTGGTGACTATACTGTGGTGACTATACTGTGGTGACTATACTGTGGTGACTATACCGTCTCATTAGTCCTGACAGACACATACAATATCATCTCTGCATCTCTTAGTCCTCTGTTTTAGTCAGACTGTGCTGTCCAGGCTCTGGGCTGATGACTGTGCACCCTGGGTGGAGTGTGTGTGATGTGTGTGTGAGTGAGATGGGTTGTGGTTTGTTAAGGAGCACCGTGGCAGAGAAGATCTGTGTGTGTTTCTCTCTGCCCCACCACACGTCCTGCTACACTGGCCTCCTCACTCAGGCAGACACTCAGGCAGGGAGGCAGAGAGGGAGAGCACAGCCCATGTCCCTCCCCTGCAGCTTGTTTCTGCCCTGCAGTAATGTCAGTAACATCCCTCAGCAGAACAGAGTGCCTCTAGCAGTAACATCTCTCTCTCTATCTCTCTATCTCTGTCTCTCTCTCTCTCTCTGTCTCTCTCTCTCTGTCTCTGTCTCTCTCTCTCTCTCTCTCTCTCTCTCTCTGTCTCTCTCTCTGTCTCTGTCTCTCTCTCTCTCTCGTCTGTAGAAGTGGTGTGTTAGGTGTTAATGCAAAGTGTTGAGTTGGTACCCAGACGTCTGTAGAAGTGGTGTGTTAGGTGTTAATGCAAAGTGTTGAGTTGGTACCCAGACGTCTGTAGAAGTGGTGTGTTAGGTGCTAATGCAACGTGTTGAGTTGGTACCCAGACGTCTGTAGAAGTGGTGTGTTAGGTGACGGCTGGGTGGTCCAGAGGGTTCTTCTTAAGGACACTTTCAGACAGGTTTGTTTGACACTGCAGCCTTAATCTGTTGTGTTATTTCCTCCTCTCCTTCCAGTTGTATATGTTACAGCCATCAGGGATTGTTCTCTGTGCAGGCCACCTCTCTCTCTCTCTCTCTGTCTCTCTCTCTGTCTCTCTCTCTCTCTCTCTCTCTCCCTCTCTGTCTCTCTCTCTGTCTCTCTCTCTCTGTCTCTCTGTCTCTCTCTCTCTCTCATTCTATCCCTCTCTCCCTCGCTCTCTCTCATTCTCTCCCTCTCGCTCTCTCTCTCTCTCCCCATATTGCTCTCTCTCCCTCTCGCTCTTTCTCTCTCCCTCTCTTCCACTCTCTTTCTCTCTCTTTCTCTCTTTCTCTCTCCCTCTCTCCCCATCTCTCACTTTCTCTCTCTCCCTCTCTTCCACTCTCTTTCTCTCTCTCTTTCTCTCTCTCCCCTCTCTCTTCTCCCAGCAGTTGTTTAATGAGGATGTGTGTCTGACCTCCACCAAGGCACTTTGACATCACTGCCCTCTAGTGGCCACGATGGGGTCTGTCCTTTAGAGGGGTCAGGAGTCCAGAGCTCCAAGGTTAGCTATGACCCTCCTTTCAGTGCTCGCCAAATTAGATAAAGGTTGAATTCACATAAAATATGTCTGTATCTAGTGATGGAGGTCTGTATCTAGTGATGGAGGTCTGTATTGTATCTAGTGATGTAGGTCTGTATCTAGTGATGAAGGTCTGTATCTGTGATGGAGGTCTGTATCTAGTGATGAGGTCTGTATCTAGTGATGGAGGTCTGTATCTAGTGATGGAGGTCTGTATCTAGTGATGTAGGTCTGTATCTAGTGATGAAGGTCTGTATCTGGTGATGGAGGTCTGTATCTAGTGATGTAGGTCTGTATCTAGTGATGAAGGTCTGTATCTGGTGATGGAGGTCTGTATCTAGTGATGTAGGTCTGTATCTAGTGATGAAGGTCTGTATCTGGTGATGGAGGTCTGTATCTAGTGATGTAGGTCTGTATCTAGTGATGGAGGTCTGTATCTAGTGATGGAGGTCTGTATCTAGTGATGGGTCTGTATCTAGTGATGGAGGTCTGTATCTAGTGATGGAGGTCTGTATCTAGTGATGGAGGTCTGTATCTAGTGATGGAGGTCTGTATCTAGTGATGGAGGTCTGTATCTAGTGATGGAGGTCTGTATCTAGTGATGGAGGTCTGTATCTAGTGATGGAGGTCTGTATCTAGTGATGGAGGTCTGTATCTAGTGATGGAGGTCTGTATCTAGTGATGGAGGTCTGTATCTAGTGATGGAGGTCTGTATCTAGTGATGGAGGTCAGTATCTAGTGATGAAGGTCTGTATCTAGTGATGGAGGTCTGTATCTAGTGATGGAGGTCTGTATCTAGTGATGGAGGTCTGTATCTAGTGATGAAGGTCTGTATCTAGTGATGGAGGTCTGTATCTAGTGATGAAGGTCTGTATCTAGTGATGGAGGTCTGTATCTAGTGATGGAGGTCTGTATCTAGTGATGGAGGTCTGTATCTAGTGATGGAGGTCTGTATCTAATGATGGAGGTCTGTATCTAGTGATGGAGGTCTGTGTCTAATGATGGAGGTCTGTATCTAGTGATGGAGGTCTGTATCTAGTGATGGAGGTCTGTATCTAGTGATGAAGGTCTGTATCTAGTGATGGAGGTCTGTATCTAGTGATGAAGATATGTATCTAGTGATGAAGGTCTGTATCTAGTGATGAAGGTCTGTATCTAGTGATGGAGGTCTGTATCTAGTGATGAAGGTCTGTATCTAGTGATGAAGGTCTGTATCTAGTGATGGAGGTCTGTATCTAGTGATGGAGGTCTGTATCTAATGATGGAGGTCTGTATCTAGTGATGGAGGTCTGTATTGTATCTAGTGATGGAGGTCTGTATCTAGTGATGGATGTCTGTATCTAGTGATGGAGGTCTGTATCTAGTGATGTAGGTCTGTATATTATCTAGTGATGTAGGTCTGTATCTAGTGATGGAGGTCTGTATCTAGTGATGGAGGTCTGTATCTAGTGATGAAGGTCTGTATCTAGTGATGGAGGTCTGTATCTAGTGATGGAGGTCTGTGTCTAATGATGGAGGTCTGTATCTAGTGATGGAGGTCTGTATCTAGTGATGGAGGTCTGTATCTAGTGATGAAGGTCTGTATCTAGTGATGGAGGTCTGTATCTAGTGATGGAGGTCTGTATCTAGTGATGAAGGTCTGTATCTAGTGATGGAGGTCAGTATCTAGTGATGGAGGTCTGTATCTAGTGATGGAGGTCTGTATCTAGTGATGGAGGTCTGTATCTAGTGATGGTCTGTATCTAGTGATGGAGGTCTGTATCTAGTGATGAAGGTATGTATCTAGTGATGGAGGTCTGTATCTAGTGATGGAGGTCTATATCTAGTGATGGAGGTCTGTATCTAGTGATGGAGGTCTGTATCTAGTGATGGAGGTCTGTGTCTAATGATGGAGGTCTGTATCTAGTGATGGAGGTCTGTATCTAGTGATGGAGGTCTGTATCTAGTGATGGAGGTCTGTATCTAGTGATGAAGGTCTGTATCTAGTGATGGAGGTCTGTATCTAGTGATGAAGATCTGTATCTAGTGATGAAGGTCTGTATCTAGTGATGAAGGTCTGTATCTAGTGATGGAGGTCTGTATCTAGTGATGAAGGTCTGTATCTAGTGATGAAGGTCTGTATCTGGTGATGGAGGTCTGTATCTAGTGATGGAGGTCTGTATCTAATGATGGAGGTCTGTATCTAGTGATGGAGGTCTGTATTGTATCTAGTGATGGAGGTCTGTATCTATTGATGGATGTCTGTATCTAGTGATGGAGGTCTGTATCTAGTGATGTAGGTCTGTATATTATCTAGTGATGTAGGTCTGTATCTAGTGATGGAGGTCTGTATCTAGTGATGGAGGTCTGTATCTAGTGATGAAGGTCTGTATCTAGTGATGGAGGTCTGTATCTAGTGATGGAGGTCTGTGTCTAATGATGGAGGTCTGTATCTAGTGATGGAGGTCTGTATCTAGTGATGGAGGTCTGTATCTAGTGATGAAGGTCTGTATCTAGTGATGGAGGTCTGTATCTAGTGATGAAGGTCTGTATCTAGTGATGAAGGTCTGTATCTAGTGATGAAGGTCTGTATCTAGTGATGGAGGTCTGTATCTAGTGATGAAGGTCTGTATCTAGTGATGAAGGTCTGTATCTAGTGATGGAGGTCTGTATCTAGTGATGGAGGTCTGTATCTAATGATGGAGGTCTGTATCTAGTGATGGAGGTCTGTATTGTATCTAGTGATGGAGGTCTGTATCTAGTGATGGAGGTCTGTATCTAGTGATGGAGGTCTGTATCTAGTGATGGAGGTCTGTATTGTATCTAGTGATGGAGGTCTGTATCTAGTGATGGAGGTCTGTATCTAGTGATGGAGGTCTGTATCTAGTGATGGAGGTCTGTATCTAATGATGGAGGTCTGTATCTAGTGATGGAGGTCTGTATCTAGTGATGGAGGTCTGTATCTAATGATGAAGGTCTGTATCTAGTGATGTAGGTCTGTATCTAGTGATGGAGGTCTGTATCTAGTGATGGAGGTCTGTATCTAGTGATGAAGGTCTGTATCTAGTGATGGAGGTCTGTATCTAGTGATGGAGGTCTGTATCTAGTGATGTAGGTCTGTATCTAGTGATGGAGGTCTGTATCTAGTGATGGAGGTCTGTATCTAGTGATGAAGGTCTGTATCTAGTGATGGAGGTCTGTATCTAGTGATGGAGGTCTGTATCTAGTGATGGAGGTCTGTATCTAGTGATGGAGGTCTGTATCTAGTGATGGAGGTCTGTATTGTATCTAGTGATGTAGGTCTGTATCTGGTGATGGAGGTCTGTATCTAGTGATGGAGGTCTGTATCTAGTGATGGAGGTCAGTATCTAGTGATGGAGGTCTGTATCTAGTGATGAAGGTCTGTATCTAGTGATGGAGGTCTGTATCTAGTGATGGAGGTCTGTATCTAGTGATGGAGGTCTGTATCTAGTGATGAAGGTCTGTATCTAGTGATGGAGGTCTGTATCTAGTGATGAAGGTCTGTATCTAGTGATGGAGGTCTGTATCTAATGATGGAGGTCTGTATCTAGTGATGGAGGTCTGTGTCTAATGATGGAGGTCTGTATCTAGTGATGGAGGTCTGTATCTAGTGATGGATGTCAGTATCTAGTGATGGAGGTCTGTATCTAGTGATGAAGGTCTGTATCTAGTGATGGAGGTCTGTATCTAGTGATGAAGGTCTGTATCTAGTGATGGAGGTCTGTATCTAGTGATGGAGGTCTGTATCTAGTGATGGAGGTCTGTATCTAGTGATGAAGGTCTGTATCTAGTGATGGAGGTCTGTATCTAGTGATGAAGGTCTGTATCTAGTGATGAAGGTCTGTATCTAGTGATGAAGGTCTGTATCTAGTGATGGAGGTCTGTATCTAGTGATGAAGGTATGTATCTAGTGATGAAGGTCTGTATCTAGTGATGGAGGTCTGTATCTAGTGATGGAGGTCTGTATCGAATGATGGAGGTATGTATCTAGTGATGGAGGTCTGTATTGTATCTAGTGATGGAGGTCTGTATCTAGTGATGGATGTCTGTATCTAGTGATGGAGGTCTGTATCTAGTGATGTAGGTCTGTATATTATCTAGTGATGTAGGTCTGTATCTAGTGATGGAGGTCTGTATCTAGTGATGGAGGTCTGTATCTAGTGATGAAGGTCTGTATCTAGTGATGGAGGTCTGTATCTAGTGATGGAGGTCTGTATCTAGTGATGGAGGTCTGTATCTAGTGATGGAGGTCTGTATCTAGTGATGGAGGTCTGTATTGTATCTAGTGATGTAGGTCTGTATCTGGTGATGGAGGTCTGTATCTAGTGATGGAGGTCTGTATCTAGTGATGGAGGTCAGTATCTAGTGATGGAGGTCAGTATCTAGTGATGGAGGTCAGTATCTAGTGATGGAGGTCTGTATCTAGTGATGAAGGTCTGTATCTAGTGATGGAGGTCTGTATCTAGTGATGGAGGTCTGTATCTAGTGATGGAGGTCTGTATCTAGTGATGGAGGTCTGTATCTAGTGATGAAGGTCTGTATCTAGTGATGGAGGTCTGTATCTAGTGATGGAGGTCTGTATCTAGTGATGGAGGTCTGTATCTAGTGATGGAGGTCTGTATCTAATGACGGAGGTCTGTATCTAGTGATGGAGGTCTGTGTCTAATGATGGAGGTCTGTATCTAGTGATGGAGGTCTGTATCTAGTGATGGAGGTCTGTATCTAGTGATGGAGGTCTGTATCTAGTGATGAAGGTCTGTATCTAGTGATGGAGGTCTGTATCTAGTGATGAAGGTCTGTATCTAGTGATGAAGATCTGTATCTAGTGATGAAGGTCTGTATCTAGTGATGAAGGTCTGTATCTAGTGATGGAGGTCTGTATCTAGTGATGGAGGTCTGTATCTAGTGATGGAGGTCTGTATCTAGTGATGGAGGTCTGTATCTAGTGATGGAGGTCTGTATCTAGTGATGGAGGTCTGTATCTAATGATGGAGGTCTGTATCTAGTGATGGAGGTCTGTATCTAGTGATGGAGGTCTGTATCTAGTGATGGATGTCTGTATCTAGTGATGGAGGTCTGTATCTAGTGATGAAGGTCTGTATCTAGTGATGAAGGTCTGTATCTAGTGATGAAGGTCTGTATCTAGTGATGAAGGTCTGTATCTAGTGATGGAGGTCTGTATCTAGTGATGGTCTGTATCTAGTGATGGAGGTCTGTATCTAGTGATGGAGGTCTGTATCTAGTGATGGAGGTCTGTATCTAATGATGGAGGTCTGTATCTAGTGATGGAGGTCTGTATTGTATCTAGTGATGGAGGTCTGTATCTAGTGATGGATGTCTGTATCTAGTGATGGAGGTCTGTATCTAGTGATGTAGGTCTGTATATTATCTAGTGATGTAGGTCTGTATCTAGTGATGGAGGTCTGTATCTAGTGATGTAGGTCTGTATATTATCTAGTGATGTAGGTCTGTATCTAGTGATGGAGGTCTGTATCTAGTGATGGAGGTCTGTATCTAGTGATGGAGGTCTGTATCTAGTGATGGAGGTCTGTATCTAGTGATGGAGGTCTGTATTGTATCTAGTGATGTAGGTCTGTATCTGGTGATGGAGGTCTGTATCTAGTGATGGATGTCTGTATCTAGTGATGGAGGTCTGTATCTAGTGATGGAGGTCTGTATTGTATCTAGTGATGTAGGTCTGTATCTGGTGATGGAGGTCTGTATCTAGTGATGGAGGTCTGTATCTAGTGATGGAGGTCAGTATCTAGTGATGGAGGTCTGTATCTAGTGATGAAGGTCTGTATCTAGTGATGGAGGTCTGTATCTAGTGATGGAGGTCTGTATCTAGTGATGGAGGTCTGTATCTAGTGATGAAGGTCTGTATCTAGTGATGGAGGTCTGTATCTAGTGATGAAGGTCTGTATCTAGTGATGGAGGTCTGTATCTAGTGATGAAGGTCTGTATCTAGTGATGAAGGTCTGTATCTAGTGATGAAGGTCTGTATCTAGTGATGGAGGTCTGTATCTAGTGATGAAGGTCTGTATCTAGTGATGAAGGTCTGTATCTAGT
This sequence comes from Oncorhynchus tshawytscha, assembly GCF_018296145.1. Taxonomy (NCBI): domain Eukaryota; kingdom Metazoa; phylum Chordata; class Actinopteri; order Salmoniformes; family Salmonidae; genus Oncorhynchus; species Oncorhynchus tshawytscha. The sequence goes on along the minus strand of NW_024608734.1, from coordinate 40,488 downwards.
GATGGAGGTCTGTATCTAGTGATGGAGGTCTGTATCTAATGATGGAGGTCTGTATCTAGTGATGGAGGTCTGTATTGTATCTAGTGATGGAGGTCTGTATCTAGTGATGGATGTCTGTATCTAGTGATGGAGGTCTGTATCTAGTGATGTAGGTCTGTATATTATCTAGTGATGTAGGTCTGTATCTAGTGATGGAGGTCTGTATCTAGTGATGGAGGTCTGTATCTGGTGATGGAGGTCTGTATTGTATCTAGTGATGTAGGTCTGTATCTGGTGATGGAGGTCTGTATCTAGTGATGGGGGTCTGTATCTAGTGATGGAGGTCAGTATCTAGTGATGGAGGTCTGTATCTAGTGATGAAGGTCTGTATCTAGTGATGGAGGTCTGTATCTAGTGATGGAGGTCTGTATCTAGTGATGGAGGTCTGTATCTAGTGATGAAGGTCTGTATCTAGTGATGGAGGTCTGTATCTAGTGATGAAGGTCTGTATCTAGTGATGGAGGTCTATCTAGTGATGGAGGTCTGTATCTAGTGATGGAGGTCTGTATCTAGTGATGGAGGTCTGTATCTAGTGATGGAGGTCTGTATCTAATGATGGAGGTCTGTATCTAGTGATGGAGGTCTGTGTCTAATGATGGAGGTCTGTATCTAATGATGGAGGTCTGTATCTAGTGATGGAGGTCTGTGTCTAATGATGGAGGTCTGTATCTAGTGATGGAGGTCTGTATCTAGTGATGGAGGTCTGTATCTAGTGATGGAGGTCTGTATCTAGTGATGAAGGTCTGTATCTAGTGATGGAGGTCTGTATCTAGTGATGAAGGTCTGTATCTAGTGATGAAGGTCTGTATCTAGTGATGAAGGTCTGTATCTAGTGATGGAGGTCTGTATCTAGTGATGAAGGTCTGTATCTATTGATGAAGGTCTGTATCTAGTGATGGAGGTCTGTATCTAGTGATGGAGGTCTGTATCTAATGATGGAGGTCTGTATCTAGTGATGGAGGTCTGTATTGTATCTAGTGATGGAGGTCTGTATCTAGTGATGGATGTCTGTATCTAGTGATGGAGGTCTGTATCTAGTGATGTAGGTCTGTCTGTGATGTAGGTCTATCTAGTGATGTGAGGTCTGTATCTAGTGATGAAGGTCTGTATCTAGTGATGGAGGTCTGTATCTAGTGATGGAGGTCTGTATCTAGTGATGGAGGTCTGTATCTAGTGATGAAGGCCTGTATCTAGTGATGGAGGTCTGTATCTAGTGATGGAGGTCTGTATCTAGTGATGAAGGTCTGTATCTAGTGATGGAGGTCTGTATCTAATGATGGAGGTCTGTATCTAGTGATGGAGGTCTGTATTGTATCTAGTGATGGAGGTCTGTATCTAGTGATGGATGTCTGTATCTAGTGATGGAGGTCTGTATCTAGTGATGTAGGTCTGTATATTATCTAGTGATGTAGGTCTGTATCTAGTGATGGAGGTCTGTATCTAGTGATGGAGGTCTGTATCTAGTGATGGAGGTCTGTATCTAGTGATGGAGGTCTGTATCTAATGATGGAGGTCTGTATCTAGTGATGGAGGTCTGTGTCTAATGATGGAGGTCTGTATCTAATGATGGAGGTCTGTATCTAGTGATGGAGGTCTGTGTCTAATGATGGAGGTCTGTATCTAGTGATGGAGGTCTGTATCTAGTGATGGAGGTCTGTATCTAGTGATGGAGGTCTGTATCTAGTGATGAAGGTCTGTATCTAGTGATGGAGGTCTGTATCTAGTGATGAAGGTCTGTATCTAGTGATGAAGGTCTGTATCTAGTGATGAAGGTCTGTATCTAGTGATGGAGGTCTGTATCTAGTGATGAAGGTCTGTATCTATTGATGAAGGTCTGTATCTAGTGATGGAGGTCTGTATCTAGTGATGGAGGTCTGTATCTAATGATGGAGGTCTGTATCTAGTGATGGAGGTCTGTATTGTATCTAGTGATGGAGGTCTGTATCTAGTGATGGATGTCTGTATCTAGTGATGGAGGTCTGTATCTAGTGATGTAGGTCTGTATATTATCTAGTGATGTAGGTCTGTATCTAGTGATGGAGGTCTGTATCTAGTGATGGAGGTCTGTATCTAGTGATGAAGGTCTGTATCTAGTGATGGAGGTCTGTATCTAGTGATGGAGGTCTGTATCTAGTGATGGAGGTCTGTATCTAGTGATGAAGGCCTGTATCTAGTGATGGAGGTCTGTATCTAGTGATGGAGGTCTGTATCTAGTGATGAAGGTCTGTATCTAGTGATGGAGGTCTGTATCTAATGATGGAGGTCTGTATCTAGTGATGGAGGTCTGTATTGTATCTAGTGATGGAGGTCTGTATCTAGTGATGGAGGTCTGTATCTAGTGATGGAGGTCTGTATCTAGTGATGGAGGTCTGTATCTAGTGATGGAGGTCTGTATCCAGTGATGGAGGTCTGTATCTAGTGATGGAGGTCTGTGTTGTATCTAGTGATGGAGGTTGTCTTCTCCAGACCTGTCTGTGTCCAGGTTATAACTTAATACAACAGTATCCCACTACCCCGTCTTCTCCAGACCTGTCTGTGTCCAGATGTAATTTTATGACCTCTCATACAGCGATATCTCACGACCGTCCTTTTTAAAATCTATTTCATCTTATTGGTTCAATACTGTTACAGTTGGGGGTAAACACAGTCCTTTTTCAGTAAATCGTTATATCTGTGGTCAGCAACAGTTCAACAAGTGTATTTCATGGAAAGGTCTTCCTCACAGACAGATTTAAAGGTCTTCCTCACGGACAGATTTAAAGGTCTTCCTCACAGACAGATTTAAAGGTCTTCATCACAGACAGATTTAAAGGTCTTCCTCACGGACAGATTTAAAGGTCTTCCTCACGGACAGATTTAAAGGTCTTCCTCACAGACAGATTTAAAGGTCTTCATCACAGACAGATTTAAAGGTCTTCATCACAGACAGATTTAAAGGTCTTCATCACAGACAGATTTAAAGGTCTTCCTCACAGACAGATTTAAAGGTCTTCATCACAGACAGATTTAAAGGTCTTCATCACAGACAGATTTAAAGGTCTTCATCACAGACAGATTTAAAGGTCTTCATCACAGACAGATTTAAAGTCTTCATCACAGACAGATTTAAAGGTCTTCCTCACAGACAGATTTAAAGGTCTTCATCACAGACAGATTTAAAGGTCTTCATCACAGACAGATTTAAAGGTCTTCCTCACGGACAGATTTAAAGGTCTTCATCACAGACCGATTTAAAGGTCTTCATCACAGACAGATTTAAAGGTCTTCCTCACGGACAGATTTAAAGGTCTTCATCACAGACAGATTTAAAGGTCTTCTTCACAGACAGATTTAAAGGTCTTCATCACAGACAGATTTAAAGGTCTTCATCACAGACAGATTTAAAGGTCTTCATCACAGACAGATTTAAAGGTCTTCATCACAGACAGATTTAAAGGTCTTCCTCACAGACAGATTTAAAGGTCTTCATCACAGACAGATTTAAAGGTCTTCATCACAGACAGATTTAAAGGTCTTCCTCACAGACAGATTTAAAGGTCTTCCTCACAGACAGATTTAAAGGTCTTCATCACAGACAGATTTAAAGGTCTTCATCACAGACAGATTTAAAGGTCTTCCTCACGGACAGATTTAAAGGTCTTCATCACAGACCGATTTAAAGGTCTTCATCACAGACAGATTTAAAGGTCTTCCTCACAGACAGATTTAAAGGTCTTCATCACAGACAGATTTAAAGGTCTTCATCACAGACAGATTTAAAGGTCTTCCTCACGACAGATTTAAAGGTCTTCATCACAGACAGATTTAAAGGTCTTCCTCACGGACAGATTTAAAGGTCTTCATCACAGACAGATTTAAAGGTCTTCATCACAGACAGATTTAAAGGTCTTCCTTTAAAGGTCTTCATCACAGACAGATTTAAAGGTCTTCATCACAGACAGATTTAAAGGTCTTCATCACAGACAGATTTAAAGGTCTTCCTCACGGACAGATTTAAAGGTCTTCATCACAGACCGATTTAAAGGTCTTCATCACAGACAGATTTAAAGGTCTTCCTCACGGACAGATTTAAAGGTCTTCATCACAGACAGATTTAAAGGTCTTCCTCACAGACAGATTTAAGACAGATTTAAAGTCTTCCTCACGGACAGATTTAAAGGTCTTGTAACTCTTGTAACTCTTAATTCCCACAGTATCATCACTCCAGGTGTTATCATTTGGCCACGTATTTTATTTCAGCAAATCTTCTCTCTCTCTCTTTTTGTGTCTTTTTTTAAACAATAATTCATCAAATGCCCCCCTCCTCCTTTGTTGTTGTTAATTTATTATTCCTGATGTTCAGATAGACGTTTTGACTCATCGTATTATAAAGCAGAGCCGTAAATAAAGACAGTATAAAATAATAATCACGACTCCAGATCTTGCTGTGTAACCATCAAAGCATAACTGGTTCAATTGCTGTAGTAGTTTGCAGACGTCTCCTCCCAGACCCTGACATCGATGTCTCCTCTTCGGGGTTTTTGGGACCTTGTAAAAAAAAAAACAAAAATTAATAGCCCGGAGATGTTTTCTCTACGAACTTATATGTCATTTAAAGTAGTGTTGGTAATTTACAGTAGGGTATATCTCTGGATAATTCCTGTTTTAGCAGAACCTGGTTCCAGTCTACCACAGTATACTTTACTGTGTGACCTCTGACCTCCCCTTTTTTTCCCACAGAACCATCATTCCGTCTCGGTGAATTACAAGTGTTGTTATTTAAGGTTGCTCCTCTTTGTAAATTACATTACAAATTCATTGGCATTAATATGGAGTTGGTCCTCCCCTTTGCTGCTATAACAGCCTCCTCTCTTCTGGGAAGGCTTTCCACTAGATGATGGAACATTGCTGCTATAACAGCCTCCACTCTTCGGGGAAGGCTTTCCACTAGATGTAGGAACATTGCTGCTATAACAGCCTCCACTCTTCTGGGAAGGCTTTCCACTAGATGTAGGAACATTGCTGCTATAACAGCCTCCACTCTTCGGGGAAGGCTTTCCACTAGATGTAGGAACATTGCTGCTATAACAGCCTCCACTCTTCTGGGAAGGCTTTCCACTAGATGTAGGAACATTGCTGCTATAACAGCCTCCACTCTTCGGGGAAGGCTTTCCACTAGATGTTGGAACATTGCTGCTAAAACAATATTAAATACACCTGATGGTCCATATATAGGTCTGATCAGAGAGTAACTCCAGACAGACAGACAGACAGACAGACAGACCAGAAAGACCAGACGACCAGACGGACAGACAGACAGACAGACAGACAGAGATGTAATCAGACGTAAGATACTACAGTAGTGGAGGCAGTTCACCGATGGGTGAGCCAAGAGGCTCTGTACTCCCCTCACTCTCCCTCTTTCTCCCTCCCTCCCTCCCTCCCTCCCTCCCTCCCTCCCTCCCTCCCTCTCTCTCTCTCTCTCTCTCCCTCCTTCCCTCTTTCTCCCTCCCTCCCTCCCTCCCTCTCTCTCCCTCTCTCTCTCTCTCTCTCCCTCCCTCCCTCCCTCCCTCCCTCCCACCCTCCCCCTCCCTCCCTCCCCCTCCCTCCCACCCTCCCTCCCTCCCTTCCCTCCCTCCCTCCCTCCCTCCCTCCCTCCCTCCCTCCCTCCCTCCCTCCCTCCCTCCCTCCCTCCCTCCCTCCCTCCCTCCCTCCCCCTCCCTCCCTCCCTCCCTCCCTCCCTCCCTCCCCCTCCCTCCCTCCCTCCCTCCCTCCCTCCCCCTCCCTCCCTCCCTCCCTCCCTCCCTCCCTCCCCCCTCCCTCCCTCCCTCCCTCCCTCCCTCCCTCCCTCCCTCCCTCCCCTCCCTCCCTCCCTCTCCCTCCCTCCCTCCCTCCCTCCCTCCCTCCCTCCCTCCCTCCCTCTCTCCCTCCCTCCCTCCCTCCCTCCCTCCCTCCCTCCCTCCCTCCCTCCCTCCCTCCCTCCCTCTCTCCTCTCTCTCTCTCCCTCCCTCCCTCCCTCCCTCCCTCCCCCTCCCTCCCTCCCTCCCTCCCTCCTCCCTCCCTCCTCAGTCATTCTCCACCCATTCTCCTCCTCCTCCTCCCTCCCTTCCCTCCCTCCCTCCCTCCCTCCCTCCCTCCCTCCCTCCTCTCCCTCCCTCCCTCCCTCCCTCCCTCCCTCCCTCCCTCCCTCCCTCCCTCCCTCTCTCTCCCTCCCTCCCTCCCCTCCCTCCCTCCTCCCTCCCTCCCTCCTCTCTCTCTCTCTCCCTCCTCCCTCCCTCCCTCTCCTCACTCCCTCCCTCCCCTTCCCTCCCTCCCTCCCTCCCTCCCTCTCCCTTCCCTCCCTCCCTCCCTCTCCCTTCCCTCCCTCCCTCTCCCTTCCCTGCCTCCCTCCCTCTCTCCCTCTCTCCCTCCCTCCCTAGTTAGGGTTTATTTGAACAGTCATTCTACTTAACATTCTTTAAAGTGTTACCAGGGATTTTTAGTTTAGGTTTTTGGTCCGATTCTTATTTCATGACTGTCCTCTACTTCCAAGGAAAATAAACCTGCACCTGAACAAGGTTTATAGATGCTATGACATCAGTGCTTTTAGCCAGCACACTGCTGAGAGACTGGTCTGTTAGCTGTGAGACTGGTCTGTTAGCTGAGAGACTGGTCTGTTAGCTGTGAGACTGGTCTGTTAGCTGTGAGACTGGTCTGTTAGCTGTGAGACTGGTCTGGTCTGTTAGCTGTGAGACTGGTCTGGTCTGTTAGCTGTGAGACTGGTCTGTTAGCTGGTCTGGTGAGACTGGTGGTCTGTTAGCTGTGAGACTGGTCTGGTCTGTTAGCTGTGAGACTGGTCTGGTCTGTTAGCTGTGAGACTGGTCTGTTGTTAGCTGTGAGACTGGTCTGGTCTGTTAGCTGTGAGACTGGTCTGGTCTGTTAGCTGTGAGACTGGTCTGTTAGCTGTGAGACTGGTCTGTTAGCTGTGAGACTGGTCTGTTAGCTGTGAGACTGGTCTGGTCTGTTAGCTGTGAGACTGGTCTGGTCTGTTAGCTGTGAGACTGGTCTGGTCTGTTAGCTGTGAGACTGGTCTGGTCTGTTAGCTGTGAGACTGGTCTGGTCTGTTAGCTGTGAGACTGGTCGGTCTGGTCTGTTAGCTGTGAGACTGGTCTGTTAGCTGTGAGACTGGTCTGTTAGCTGTGAGACTGGTCTGTTAGCTGTGAGACTGACTGTTAGCTGTGAGACTGGTCTGTTAGCTGTGAGACTGGTCTGTTAGCTGTGAGACTGGTCTGTTAGCTGTGAGACTGTTAGCTGGTCTGTTAGCTGTGAGACTGGTCTGGCTGTGAGACTGGTCTGTTAGCTGTGAGACTGGGTCTGTTAGCTGTGAGACTGGTCTGGTCTGTTAGCTGTGAGACTGGTCTGTTAGCTGTGAGACTGGTCTGTTAGCTGTGAGACTGGTCTGTTAGCTGTGAGACTGGTCTGTTAGCTGAGAGACTGGTCTGTTAGCTGTGAGACTGGTCTGTTAGCTGTGAGACTGGTCTGTTAGCTGTGAGACTGGACTGGTCTGTTAGCTGTGAGACTGGTCTGGTCTGTTAGCTGTGAGACTGGTCTGGTCTGTTAGCTGTGAGACTGGTCTGGTCTGTTAGCTGTGAGACTGGTCTGGTCTGTTAGCTGTGAGACTGGTCTGTCTGTTAGCTGTTAGCTGAGAGACTGGTCTGTTAGCTGTGAGACTGGTCTGGTCTTTAGCTGTGAGACTGGTCTGGTCTGTTAGCTGTGAGACTGGTCTGTTAGCTGTGAGACTGGTCTGGTCTGTTAGCTGTGAGACTGGTCTGGTCTGTTAGCTGTGAGACTGGTCTGGTCTGTTAGCTGTGAGACTGGTCTGGTCTGTTAGCTGTGAGACTGGTCTGGTCTGTTAGCTGTGAGACTGGTCTGGTCTGTTAGCTGTGAGACTGGTCTGTTAGCTGAGAGACTGGTCTGTTAGCTGTGAAACTGGTCTGGTCTGTTAGCTGAAATACCCGAGCTGACAAGGTAAAAATCTGTCATTCTGCCTCTGAACAAGGCAGTTAACCCTCTGTTCCTAGACCAGTTAACCCACTGTTCCACTGTTCCTAGACCAGTTAACCCACTGTTCCTAGACCAGTTGACCCACTGTTCCTAGACCAGTTAACCCACTGTTCCTAGGCCGTCATTGTAAATAATAATTTGTTCTTAACTGACTTGCCTCGTTAAATAAAAGTTCAATAAAATAAATAAATCCTGCCAGGTAAATGACAGTTATAATGTAGGCCAGGTTCATGACATTGTCTCTGTGTTCATCGGGGTCTTCCTGCCAGGTCTATGACAGTTATAATGTAGGCCAGGTTCATGACATTGTCTCTGTGTTCATCGGGGTCTTCCTGCCAGGTATATGACAGTTATAATGTAGGCCAGGTTCATGACATTGTCTCTGTGTTCATCTGGTCTTCCTGCCAGGTATATGACAGTTATAATGTAGGCCAGGTTCATGACATTGTCTCTGTGTTCATCGGGGTCTTCCTGCCAGGTATATGACAGTTATAATGTAGGACAGGTTCATGACATTGTCTCTGTGTTCATCGGGGTCTTCCTGCCAGGTATATGACAGTTATAATGTAGGCCAGGTTCACCACATTGTCTCTGTGTTCATCGTGGTCTTCCTGCCAGGTTATAATGTAGGCCAGGTTCATGACATTGTCTCTGTGTGTTCATCGTGGTCTTCCTGCCTGGTTATAATGTAGGCCAGGTTCATGACATTGTCTCTGTGTTCATCATGGTCTTCCTGCCAGGTTATAATGTAGGCCAGGTTAATGACATTGTCTCTGTGTTCCAGGTGGTCTGTAGGCCAGGCTGACTTATAATGTTATAATGAGGTTCACCACATTGTCTCTGTGTTCATCGGGTCTTCCTGCCAGGTATATGACAGTTATAATGTAGGCCAGGTTCACCACATTGTCTCTGTGTTCATCGTGGTCTTCCTGCCAGGTATATGACAGTCATAATGTAGGCCAGGTTCACCACATTGTCTCTGTGTTCATCGGGGTCTTCCTGCCAGGTATATGACAGTTTTAATGTAGGCCAGGTTCATGACATTGTCTCTGTGTTCATCGGGGTCTTCCTGCCAGGTATATGACAGTTATAATGTAGGCCAGGTTCATGACATTGTCTCTGTGTTCATCGGGGTCTTCCTGCCAGGTCTATGACAGTTATAATGTAGGCCAGGTTCATGACATTGTCTCTGTGTTCATCGGGGTCTTCCTGCCAGGTATATGACAGTTATAATGTAGGCCAGGTTCATGACATTGTCTCTGTGTTCATCGGGGTCTTCCTGCCAGGTATATGACAGTTATAATATAGGCCAGGTTCATGACATTGTCTCTGTGTTCATCAGGGTCTTCCTGCCAGGTATATGACAGTTATAATGTAGGCCAGGTACATGACATTGTCTCTGTGTTCATCGTGGTCTTCCTGCCAGGTATATGACAGTCATAATGTAGGCCAGGTTCATGACATTGTCTCTGTGTTCATCATGGTCTTCCTGCCAGGTTATAATGTAGGCCAGGTTAATGACATTGTCTCTGTGTTCATCGTGGTCTTCCTGCCAGGTATATGACAGTTATAATGTAGGCCAGGTTCACCACATTGTCTCTGTGTTCATCGGGGTCTTCCTGCCAGGTATATGACAGTTATAATGTAGGCCAGGTTCACGACACGAACATTGTTTCTCACACACAGAGCTCTGTAGAATTGTAATATGTTGCAGCACTATCGTCTCTCAGATCAAATCCAGCATCGTTGAGGTCATAACTTCGATAAACCACAACATACTCTGGCCCCGGTCCTGAAGCGTTAGGTAATGTGTCCTGGATCCTTGTTGACCATCCCTGAGGTGTGTGAGAGAGATTCCCGCCATCCCCTTCTCTGTTATTAATTACTTACTCCTTCTCTTCTCTCGCTGAACTTGAAAGAGAATGAATGACCGTAGCAGCACCTCCTTTATGGCCCAACCCAGTCTATATCCCGGTGATGGACACCCCCAGCCTCCCCAGCCTCCCCATCCCTCCAGATGTCTCCTTTTCTCATCTCTCTGGGTCCTCAGCTAGACTCTCCCCAGGCTGGCTGGAGGAACATACTGTAGAGGCCCAGTCAGGATCCTAGACCAACATTCTGATTACGCTCAGTTTGGCATGTCATCCTCTCTCTCCCCATCTCACTCTCCTTCTCTCCCTCCCTCTCTGTCTCCCTCTCCTTCTCTCCCTCTCCTTCTCTCTCTCTCTGTCTCCCTCTCCTTCTCTCCCTCTCCTTCTCTCCCTCATTCTCTCCATCTCCTTCTCTCCCCTTATCCCTCTCCTTCTCTCCCTCTCTCCATCACTCCTCCATGTCTCTCAGCCCCTCTCCTTCTGAGTGGCGTGTGCTCCACAGGGCCTTGTAGTAATGAGGTAATACAGTAATGTAGTAACGAGGTAATAATTTAATGTAGTAATATGGTAATGTCGTAATGAGGTAGTGTAGTAATGATGTATGATTTATTGTAGCAACAATGTAATACAGTAATGTAGTAATGATGTAGCGTAGTAATTATGTAATGAGGTAATACATTAATGTAGTAATGAGGTAATTCATGAATGGGGTCATGTAGAAATGAGGTAATGTATTACCTATGTAATGTTGTAATGATGTGGTAGAATAATGAGGTAATGTATTACCTATGTAATGTTGTAATGATGTGGTAGAATAATGAGGTAATGTATTACCTATGTAATGTTGTAATGGTGTGGTAGAATAATGAGGTAATGTATTACCTATGTAATGTTGTAATGATGTGGTAGAATAATGAGGTAATGTATTACCTATGTAATGTTGGAATGATGTGGTAAAATAATGAGGTAATGTAGTAATGATGTGGTAGAATAATGAGGTAATGCATGAATGATGTAATTCAGTATTGTGGTAATGTAGTTGTGTAGAGATATGACAACGTGGTAATGTAGTAATGAATTTATGAATTTATGTAGTAATGAGGTAATAAAGTTATGCAGTAATGTAGTACTGAGGTAATGAAGCTATGCAGTAATGTAGTAATGATGTAATGCCATTATGCAGTAATGTAGTAATGATGTAATGAAGTTATGCAGTGATGTAGTAATGATGTAATGACATTATGCAGTAATGTAGTAATGAGGTAATGAAGTTATGCAGTAATGTAGTAATGATGTAATGATATCATGCAGTAATGTAGTAATGAGGTAATGAAGTTATGTATCAACGAGGTAATGAAGCTATGCAGTAATGTAGTAATGACGTAATGATATCATGTAGCAATGAGGTAATGACATTATGCGGTAATGTAGTAATGATGTGATGCAGTAATGTAGTAATGCAGTAATTGAGTTATGTAGTAATGGGGTAATGAAGTTATGCAGTAATGTATTAATGGGGTAATGAAGCTATGCAGTAATGTGTGGGTCAGAGGATAAGCAGTAATGTAGTAATGAGGTAATGAAGCTATGCAGTAATGTGTGGGTCAGAGGATAAGCAGTGATGCAGTAATGAGGTAATGTAGTAATGTAGTAATGAGGTAATGAAGTTATGTATTAACGAGGTAATGAAGCTATGCAGTAATTTAGTAATGACGTAATGATATCATGTAGTAATGAGGTAATGACATTATGCGGTAATGTAGTAATGATGTAATGAAGTGATGCAGTAATGTAGTAATGCAGTAATTGAGTTATGTATTAATGGGGTAATGAAGCTATGCAGTAATGTGTGGGTCAGAGGATAAGCAGTAATGTAGTAATGAGGTAATGAAGCTATGCAGTAATGTGTGGGTCAGAGGATAAGCAGTGATGCAGTAATGAGGTAATGTAGTAATGAAGCTATGCAGCGATGTAGTAATGAGGTAATGAAGCTATGCAGTAATGTGTGGGTCAGAGGATAAGCAGTAATGTAGAAATGAGGTAATGAAGCTATGTAGTAATGTGTGGGTCAGAGGATAAGCAGTGATGTAGTAATGAGGTAATGAAGCTATGCAGTAATGTGTGGGTCAGAGGATAAGTGATGATGTAGTAACGATGTAATGAAGCTATGTAGTAATGTGTGGGTCAGAGGATAAGCAGTGATGTAGTAATGATGTAATGCAGTAATGTAGTAACGAGGTAATGAAGCTATGCAGTAATGTGTGGGTCAGAGGATAAGCAGTGATGTAGTAATGAGGTAATGAAGCTATGTAGTAATGAAGTAATGCAGTAATGTAGTAATGAGGTAATGAAGCTATGCAGTAATGTAGTAATGAGGTAATGCAGTAATGTAGTAATGAGGTAATGAAGCTATGCAGTAATGTGTGGGTCAGAGGATAAGCAGTGATTTAGTAATGAAGGTAATGTGCTGGGTCAGATGATAAGCAGTAATGTAGTAATGAGTAATGAAGCTATGCAGTAATGTGTGGGTCAGAGGATAAGCAGTGATGTAGTAATGAGGTAATGAAGCTATGCAGTAATGTAGTAACGAGGTAATGAAGCTATGCAGTAATGTGTGAGGTCAGAGGATAAGCAGTGATGTAGTAATGAGGTAATGAAGCTATGCAGTAATGTAGTAACGAGGTAATGAAGCTATGCAGTAATGTGTAATGAAGCTCAGAATGATGGGTCAGAGGATAAGCAGTGATGTTGTAATGAGGTAATGAAGCTATGCAGTGATGTAGTAATGCAGTAATGTAGTAATGAAGCTATGCAGTAATGTAGTGAGGTAATGAAGCTATGCAGTAATGTAGTAATGAGGTAATGAAGCTATGCAGTAATGTAGTAACGAGGTAATGAAGCTATGCAGTAATGTAGTAACAAGAGGAATGAAGCTATGCAGTAATGTAGTAACGAGGTAATGAAGCTATGCAGTAATGTAGTAACGAGGTAATGAAGCTATGCAGTAATGTGTGGGTCAGAGGATAAGCAGTGAATGTACAGACAGAAACTGCAGTTTCATGTGCTTGTAATGTTCTAACGAGGACAGCTGTGCTGCAGTAATGTAGTTCAAAGGCTTACGGCTGCAGAAACATAACTAACAGTGTCCCAAATGACAGCCTATTCCCTAATGTAGTGAACTACTTTTGAAGCAGGGCCCTAATGGAGGGTGCCATTTGGGACAAAGCTATGCAGAATGTATCCTCAAACAAGCTATGCACCAATGTAGTGACAAGGAGAGCTGAAGTTCTGCTGTACCAGCTGATGTAGTGATGGAATGAAGTTCTGCTGTAATGCTGATGTAGTGATGGAGCTGAGGTTCTGCTGTACCAGCTGATGTAGTGATGGAGCTTGAGGTTCTGCTGAGGACCAGCTGATGTAGTGAGTGGACAGGTTCTGCTGTACCAGCTGAGAAGTGATGGAGCTGAGCTTCTGCTGTACCAGCTGATGTAGTGATGGAGCTGAGGTAGTGATGGAGCTGAGGTTCTTTGTACCAGCTGATGTAGTGAAAGCTGAGGTTCTCTGTACCAGCTGATGTAGTGATGGAGCTGAGGTTCTGCTGTACCAGCTGATGTAGTGATGGAGCTGAAAGCTGAGGTTCTGCTGTACCAGCTGATGTAGTGATGGAGCTGAGGTTCTGCTGTACCAGCTGATGTAGTGATGGAGCTGAGGTAGTGATGGAGCTGAGGTTCTGCTGTACCAGCTGAGGTAGTGATGGAGCTGAGGTAGTGATGGAGCTGAGGTTCTGCTGTACCAGCTGATGTAGTGATGGAGCTGAGGTAGTGATGGAGCTGAGGTTCTGCTGTACCAGCTGATGTAGTGATGGAGCTGAGGTTCTGCTGTACCAGCTGATGTAGTGATGGAGCTGAGGTTCTGCTGTACCAGCTGATGTAGTGATGGAGCTGATGTAGTGATGGAGCTGAGGTTCTGCTGTACCAGCTGAGTGTGGAGTGATGGAGCTGAGGTAGTGATGGAGCTGAGGTTCTGCTGTACCAGCTGATGTAGTGATGGAGCTGAGGTAGTGATGGAGCTGAGGTTCTGCTGTACCAGCTGATGTAGTGATGGAGCTGAGGTTCTGCTGTACCAGCTGATGTAGTGATGGAGCTGAGGTTCTGCTGTACCAGCTGATGTAGTGATGGAGCTGAGGTTCTGCTGTACCAGCTGATGTAGTGATGGAGCTGAGGTAGTGATGGAGCTGAGGTTCTGCTGTACCAGCTGGTGTAGTGATGGAGCTGAGGTTCTGCTGTACCAGCTGATGTAGTGATGGAGCTGATGTAGTGATGGAGCTGAGGTAGTGATGGAGCTGAGGCAGGTAGTGTCTACACCTCTCTAACCTGAAACACTACTCTGTCTACACCTCTCTAACCTGAAACACTCTGTCTACACCTCTCTAACCTGAAACATGACTCTGTCTACACCTCTCTAACCTGAAACACTACTGTCTACACCTCTCTAACCTGAAACACTACTCTCTACACCTCTCTAACCTGAAACACTACTGTCTACACCTCTCTAACCTGAAACACTACTGTCTACTGTCTACTGTCTCGAACCTGAAACACTACTCTGTCTACTGTCTCGAACCTGAAACACTACTCCTCTGTATATGCCCACCTCTCCAACCAAATGAATGACCTGTTTGGTGATGCCAGCTTAGAGAATTTATTATTTCACAGAGGAGAACTTCGTGGGTTTTAGTTGTGCGGTCGAAGACAAATAAGGTTCTTTGAATTCATGGTGTTTGAGGGATGGAGGCACATTCCCTCACTCTCTCTGGTCATTAACTCTTCATGTAATTATTTTTGTTTTAGTCTCCTATTTCAACCCAGTGGTTCCTCCGTCAGGATTAACCCAAACCACAAGACATCTCTCTTCAGAGCCCAACCTTTACAGCAGATTGTTGCCTCCAGTTTCAGTCAAATCAAACATTTATTTTACAACAGCTTTTTTCATCTGGACCCTGAGAAAACAGAGTCCTGGACTTTGTCGCTCTCTCTCTCTCTCGGTCTCTCTGTCTCTCTGTCTCTCTGTGTCTCTCTCTCGGTCTCTCTGTGTCTCTGTGTCTCTGTGTCTCTCTCTGTGTCTCTCTCTCTGTCTCTCTCTCTGTCTCTGTGTGTCTCTCTCTCTGTGTCTCTCTCTCTCTCTCTGTCTCTCTCTCTCCCACTCTCTCTGTGTCTCTGTGTCTCTCTCTCTCTCTTTCTCTCTCTCTCTCTCTCTCTTTCTCTCTCTCTGTCTCTCTCTCTCTCTCTCTCTGACTCTCCCTCTCTCTCTCTCTGGTTCTCTCTATCTCTAGGGCTCAATCAGTCTTTCACCTCTCCTAATGAATAACATTGATCTAGTCGTATCGGAGCTTCCTCTTGTATAGAGGTAACTGAAGTCAACCACCAGGAAATGTTGCAGCCACACCACTACACAAGCAGAGTCATGAGGAGAGGCAGCACATGGTGAACTGTGAGTAGAGAGAGGTTCTGTAGTGCCCCGGGGGCAGCTTGTCTCAACACAGTAGTAGTAAACTAACTCTCATCACGTTGAGTGGCCCCCGGGGCCTGACTCCTAGCACTGTGTGTGGCTTGACCTTCCGTGACTCCCCCCCAACCCCGGTCTCCTCTTAGTCCTCCCGCACGCCCCTGTCCCCACACACCAGCCTGCCACCGGGCCGCTTGGATAAACAGCCTGTAAACACGGGGAGTGTGAGTGGCTGTGTGTGTGAGTGTTCCTGTGTATAGTCTCTGTATATGAACACAGGGAGAGAGTAGTGGGATGTGCGTATATAGTGGTCAGATTAAAGGCCTTGTTCCCCATTCCCACTGGTAGCCACTCCACACTAACCTCAGCTGGAGGGGGCACTCCACACTAACCTCAGCTGGGGGGGGGGGCACTCCACACTAACCTCAGCTGGGGGGGGGGTCACTCCACACTAACCTCAGCTGGGGGGTCACTCCACACTAACCTCAGCTGGGGGGCTGGGGGGCACTCCACACTCACTCCACACTAACCTCAGCTGGGGGAGCACTCCACACTAACCTCAGCTGGGGGGCACTCCACACTAACCTCAGCTCCACACCTCAACCTCAGCTGGGGGGGGGCACTCCACACTAACCTCAGCTGGGGGGCACTCCACACTCCACTCCACACTAACCTCAGCTGGGGGGCACTCCACACTAACCTCAGCTGGAGGGGGACTCCACACTAACCTCAGCTGGGGGGGGCTCACTCCACACTAACCTCAGCTGGGCTCCTCTCTCTGACTGACTGGATATGATGGGTCAGGATGTGGGTGGGGGGGGGAGCTTTCTTTCTACCTATTGAGCCCCCACCTCCAGTACAAACCGTTTCTCAGAGGGACCATGTCATAGATGCAGAGATGAGGTCAAGTGAGGACATTTATTTTACTGATAGATGTGATACCTTAGACAGTTCAGACTGTAATTATTACTGATAGCTGTGATATCTTAGACAGTTCAGACTGTAATTATTACTGATAGCTGTGATATCTTAGACAGTTCAGACTGTAATTATTACTGATAGCTGTGATATCTTAGACAGTTCAGACTGTAATTATTACTGTGATATCTTAGCTTCAGACTGATAGCTGTGTATCTTAGACAGTTCAGACTGTAATTATTACTGATAGCTGTGATATCTTAGTTCAGACTGTAATTATTACTGATAGATGTGATATCTTAGTTCAGACTGTAATTATTACTGGGTGATATCTTAGGGGGCCCTGGTGTAATATGGGGGCTGGATCATAGGGGTTGGGCCCTGGTCATAGGGGGCTGTGATGGACCCTGGTCATAGGTGGGCCTATGGGCCCTGGTCATAGGTGGGCCTATGGGCCCTGGTCATAGGGGGCCTATGGGCCCTGGTCATAGGGGGCCTATGGGCCCTGGTCATAGGGGGCCTATGGGCCCTGGTCATAGGGGGCCTATGGGCCCTGGTCATAGGGGGCCTATGGGCCCTGGTCATAGGGGGCCTGGTCATGGGCCCTGGTCATAGGGGGGGGCCTATGGGCCCTGGTCATAGGGGGCCTATGGGCCCTGGTCATAGGGGGGCCTATGGGCCCTGGTCATAGGGGGCCTATGGGCCCTGGCCATAGGGGGGTAATTATTACCCTGGGGGGGCCTACATAGGGAATAGAGTGGTATTTAAGGCCCGTCCTGTTCTCCTCCAACAGCTCATCACCTCTCTGGTTCTCTAAAATGGTGTGAATCATTCACAAGAGGTGGACGATTTCTGATTTTGTGGGTCGAGACAAAAACCATTTCAAGGGAGCCTTTTTTAGTTGTTTTTGGATGATCTTGGGATTACATCACGCCAACCAACTATGGCTCCTTCCCAAATGGCACCCTATTCCCTATAGGGGCCCTGGTCAAAAGTAGTGCACTATGTAGGGAATAGGGCCCTGGTCTATAGTAGTACCACTACATAGGGAATAGGGCCCTGGTCTAAAGTTGTGCACTACATAGGGAATAGGGCTCTGGTTTAAAGTAGTGCACTACGTAGGGAATAGGGTCTAAAGTAGTGCACTACGTAGGGAATAGGGTGCCATTTCAGATGGATGGTTCAGTAACATCATTAATCATCAATGTTCTACTCCACTTGGGATTTGAACCGGTGACCCTCTGGTTGTGAGGTCTACTGCCTCCTAGGTGACCCTCTGGTTGTGAGGTCTACTGCCTCCTAGGTGACCCTCTGGTTGTAAGGTCTACTGCCTCCTCCTAGGTGACCCTCTGGTTGTAAGGTCTACTGCCTCCTAGGTGACCCTCTGGTTGTGAGGTCTACTGCCTCCTAGGTGACCCTCTGGTTGTAAGGTCTACTGCCTCCTAGGTGACCCTCTGGTTGTAAGGTCTACTGCCTCCTAGGTGACCCTCTGGTTGTGAGGTCTACTGCCTCCTCCTAGGTGACCCTCTGGTTGTGAGGTCTACTGCCTCCTAGGTGACCCTCTGGTTGTAAGGTCTACTGCCTCCTAGGTGACCCTCTGGTTGTGAGGTCTACTGCCTCCTAGGTGACCCTCTGGTTGTAAGGTCTACTGCCTCCTCCTAGGTGACCCTCTGGTTGTAAGGTCTACTGCCTCCTAGGTGACCCTCTGGTTGTAAGGTCTACTGCCTCCTCCTAGGTGACCCTCTGGTTGTGAGGTCTACTGCCTCCTAGGTGACCCTCTGGTTGTAAGGTCTACTGCCTCCTAGGTGACCCTCTGGTTGTGAGGTCTACTGCCTCCTCCTCGGTGACCCTCTGGTTGTAAGGTCTACTGCCTCCTCCTCAGTGACCCTCTGGTTGTAAGGTCTACTGCCTCCTCCTAGGTGACCCTCTGGTTGTAAGGTCTACTGCCTCCTAGGTGACCCTCTGGTTGTGAGGTCTACTGCCTCCTAGGTGACCCTCTGGTTGTGAGGTCTACTGCCTCCTCCTAGGTGACCCTCTGGTTGTGAGGTCTACTGCCTCCTAGGTGACCCTCTGGTTGTAAGGTCTACTGCCTCCTCCTAGGTGACCACCCACCCACCCTCCTCCTAATTCTCCTCCTCAGTGACCCTGAGTTGTTCCTGTAGTTAAACCTCCTCCTCAGTGACCCTGAGTTGTTCCCGTAGTTAAACCTCCTCCTCAGTGACCCTGAGTTGTTCCCGTAGTTAAACCTCCTCCTCAGTGACCCTGAGTTGTTCCTGTAGTTAAACCTCCTCCTCAGTGACCCTGAGTTGTTCCTGTAGTTAAACCTCCTCCTCAGTGACCCTGAGTTGTTCCTGTAGTTAAACCTCCTCTTCAGTGACCCTGAGTTGTTCCCGTAGTTAAACCTCCTCAGTGACCCTGAGTTGTTCCTGTAGTTAGCCCTCCTCCTCAGTGACCCTGAGTTGTTCCCGTAGTTAAACCTCCTCCTCAGTGACCCTGAGTTGTTCCTGTAGTTAAACCTCCTCCTCAGTGACCCTGAGTTGTTCCTGTAGTTAAACCTCCTCCTCAGTGACCCTGAGTTGTTCCTGTAGTTAAACCTCCTCCTCAGTGACCCTGAGTTGTTCCTGTAGTTAAACCTCCTCCTCAGTGACCCTGAGTTGTTCCCGTAGTTAAACCTCCTCCTCAGTGACCCTGAGTTGTTCCCGTAGTTAAACCTCCTCTCCTGCCTCCTCCTCAGTGACCCTGAGTTGTTCCTGTAGTTAAACCTCCTCCTCAGTGACCCTGAGTTGTTCCTGTAGTTAAACCTCCTCCTCAGTGACCCTGAGTTGTCTCTGTAGTTAAACCTCCTCTCCTGCCTCCTCCTCAGTGACCCTGAGTTGTTCCCGTAGTTAAACCTCCTCCTCAGTGACCCTGAGTTGTTCCTGTAGTTAAACCTCCTCCTCAGTGACCCTGAGTTGTTCCCGTAGTTAGCCCTCCTCCTCAGTGACCCTGAGTTGTTCCCGTAGTTAAACCTCCTCCTCAGTGACCCTGAGTTGTTCCCGTAGTTAGCCCTCCTCCTCAGTGACCCTGAGTTGTTCCTGTAGTTAAACCTCCTCCTCAGTGACCCTGAGTTGTTCCTGTAGTTAAACCTCCTCCTCAGTGACCCTGAGTTGTTCCCGTAGTTAAACCTCCTCCTCAGTGACCCTGAGTTGTTCCCGTAGTTAAACCTCCTCCTCAGTGACCCTGAGTTGTTCCTGTAGTTAAACCTCCTCCTCAGTGACCCTGAGTTGTTCCTGTAGTTAAACCTCCTCCTCAGTGACCCTGAGTTGTTCCCGTAGTTAAACCTCCTCCTCAGTGACCCTGAGTTGTTCCCGTAGTTCACCGTCTGGTTGTTATTCATGTCGTATAAATCCAGGGAGAGATAGTGTCCCTAGAATCAGCTGTGTTGTCTGGTAACGGATGATTACAGGGAGAGAGATAAAAGCACTGAGCTTCTAGTACTTCAAAGACAAGTCTCCTCTCCCTCCTCATCTTCATCCTCCCACCCCTCCTCCTCCTCCTCCTCTCTCCATCTTCCCTCCTCCAGACGCCCCCCCCACCACACACACACACACACACACACACACACACACACACACACACACACACCCGATGACAGTGAGATGTGAATGACGGTAGCTAGCGAGGTAAGTGGTGTTTGTGAGTTTGTTTGTCTGTGTTAAAGCATCGGTCTGCAAGTTAAACACTTCCTGGTCCAGACTCTATCGTTGCCGTGTTGAGAAGGTAAAACTGTTTTAGTGAGTGAGGTCCTGGAGCAGAGAGATACACCCACCCTGTCTTCTTCTGTTGTCCTGGAGCAGAGAGATATACCCACCCACCCTGTCTTCTTCTGTTGTCCTGGAGCAGAGAGATACACCCACCCACCCTGTCTTCTTCTGTTGTCCTGGAGCAGAGAGATACACCCACCCACCCTGTCTTCTTCTGTTGTCCTGGAGCAGAGAGATACACCCACCCACCCTGTCTTCTTCTGTTGTCCTGGAGCAGAGAGATACACCCACCCACCCTGTCTTCTTCTGTTGTCCTGGAGCAGAGAGATACACCCACCCACCCTGTCTTCTTCTGTTGTCCTGGAGCAGAGAGATATACCCACCCTGTCTTCTTCTGTTGTCCTGGAGCAGAGATACACCCACCCACCCTGTCTTCTTCTGTTGTCCTGGAGCAGAGAGATACACCCACCCACCCTGTCTTCTTCTGTTGTCCTGGAGCAGAGAGATACACCCACCCACCCTGTCTTCTTCTGTTGTCCTGGAGCAGAGAGATACACCCACCCACCCTGTCTTCTTCTGTTGTCCTGGAGCAGAGAGATACACCCACCCTGTCTTCTTCTGTTGTCCTGGAGCAGAGAGATACACCCACCCACCCTGTCTTCTTCTGTTGTCCTGGAGCAGAGAGATACACCCACCCTGTCTTCTTCTGTTGTCCTGGAGCAGAGAGATACACCCACCCACCCTGTCTTCTTCTGTTGTCCTGGAGCAGAGAGATACACCCACCCACCCTGTCTTCTTCTGTTGTCCTGGAGCAGAGAGAGACACCCACCCACCCTGTCTTCTTCTGTTGTCCTGGAGCAGAGAGATACACCCACCCACCCTGTCTTCTTCTGTTGTCCTGGAGCAGAGAGATACACCCACCCACCCTGTCTTCTTCTGTTGTCCTGGAGCAGAGAGATACACCCACCCACCCTGTCTTCTTCTGTTGTCCTGGAGCAGAGATACACCCACCCACCCTGTCTTCTTCTGTTGTCCTGGAGCAGAGAGATACACCCACCCTGTCTTCTTCTGTTGTCCTGGAGCAGAGAGATACACCCACCCACCCTGTCTTCTTCTGTTCTGTCTGTCCTGGAGCAGAGAGATACACCCACCCACCCTGTCTTCTTCTGTTGTCCTGGAGCAGAGAGATACACCCACCCACCCTGTCTTCTTCTGTTGTCCTGGAGCAGAGAGATACACCCACCCACCCTGTCTTCTTCTGTTGTCCTGGAGCAGAGAGATACACCCACCCACCCTGTCTTCTTCTGTTGTCCTGGAGCAGAGAGATACACCCACCCACCCTGTCTTCTTCTGTTGTCCTGGAGCAGAGAGATACACCCACCCTGTCTTCTTCTGTTGTCCTGGAGCAGAGAGATACACCCACCCACCCTGTCTTCTTCTGTTGTCATTATTAAGAGGAGTGTGATCAACATGGCGTCACTCAGCGTTCACTGATAACAGGCTGAGATACGAGAGGATGTTTCTCTGAAGTCTTCCTGCTCACCTTGATTTATAAAGACTGGTTATCAGTCACCTGGGCTCGTGACATTTCCAGCTAGTATGTTTAAAACATCACGTGTTTAAAAAAAACACACGGAGCTTTGCTTCCGTGTTCTCATCGCAACACAGTGACTTGTGTCATTGGTTAGACCTGTAGGGACAGGGTGTCTCAGTCACCCTGCCTTGTCTCAGTCACCCTGCCTTGTCTCAGTCACCCTGCCTTGTCTCAGTCACCCTGTCTTGTCTCAGTCACCCTGTCTTGTCTCAGTCACCCTGCCTTGTCTCAGTCACCCTGCCTTGTCTCAGTCACCCTGTCTTGTCTCAGTCACCCTGTCTTGTCTCAGTCACCCTGTCTTGTGTCAGTCACCCTGCCTTGTCTCAGTCACCCTGCCTTGTCTCAGTCACCCTGTCTTGTCTCAGTCACCCTGTCTTGTCTCAGTCACCCTGTTGAGTCAATGTGGAGGCTATATACAGGGTATTATGGTATAGAGTCAATTTGGAGGCTATATACAGGGTATTACGGTACATAGTCAATGTGGAGGCTATATACAGGGTATTACGGTACAGAGTCAATGTGGAGGCTATATACAGGGGGTACCAGTACAGAGTCAATGTGGAGGCTATATACAGGGTATTACGGTACAGAGTCAATGTGGAGGCTATATACAGGAGGTACCGGTACAGAGTCAATGTGGAGGCTATATACAGGGGTACCGGTACAGAGTCAATGTGGAGGCTATATACAGGGTGTTACGGTACAGAGTCAATGTGAGGCTATATACAGGGGTACCGGTACAGAGTCAATGTGGAGGCTATATACAGGGTATTACGGTACAGAGTCAATGTGGAGGCTATATACAGGGGTACCGGTACAGAGTCAATGTGGAGGCTATATACAGGGTATTACGGTACAGAGTCAATGTGGAGACTATATACAGGGGTACCGGTACAGAGTCAATGTGGAGGCTATATACAGGGGTACCGGTACAGAGTCAATGTGGAGTCTATATACAGGGTATTACGGTACAGAGTCAATGTGGAGGCTATATACAGGGGTACCGGTACAGAGTCAATGTGGAGGCTATATACAGGGTATTACGGTACAGAGTCAATGTGGAGGCTATATACAGGGTATTACGGTACAGAGTCAATGTGGAGGCTATATACAGGGTATTACGGTACAGCGTCAATGTGGAGGCTATATACAGGGTATTACGATACAGAGTCAATGTGGAGGCTATATACAGGGTGTTACGGTACAGAGTCAATTTGGAGGCTATATACAGGGGTACCGGTACAGAGTCAATGTGGAGGCTATATACAGGGTATTACGGTACAGAGTCAATGTGGAGGCTATATACAGGGGTACCGGTACAGAGTCAATGTGGAGGCTATATACAGGGTATTACGGTACAGAGTCAATGTGGAGGCTATATACAGGGTATTACGGTACAGAGTCAATGTGGAGGCTATATACAGGGTATTACGGTACAGAGTCAATGTGGAGGCTATATACAGAGTATTACGATACAGAGTCAATGTGGAGGCTATATACAGGGTGTTACGGTACAGAGTCAATTTGGAGGCTATATACAGGGTATTACGGTACATAGTCAATGTGGAGGCTATATACAGGGGGTACCGGTACATAGTCAATGTGGAGGCTATATACAGGGTATTACAGTACAGAGTCAATGTGGAGGCTATATACAGGGTATTACGGTACAGAGTCAATGTGGAGGGGTTCTGGTTTGTCCTGGACTACTTTGCAGATTTGAAACAAACAGACAATCATAATATCAGCCAAAAATATAAAATTCCCAGTTTATGTTTACAAAACCAAGTTTCTAAAGACGTTTTTTTTAAAACCCGGTTCTGTCTGAGTCACGGTGTTATGATGTACAGTACGGTATTGTTGTCAGGATGGATGCAGTTCAACTCCTGATCAATATATAATTCACCAAAACATTTCTCATGGTCGTCTTAAAGACAGAGATGTTGTAAATCCCAGCTGATACGTTGTTTGTTTCCTACAGCCTTTAGGGACACACTGTTTTCACTTTCAATGACTCAATATTTTTATTTTTTATTACATAAACAGACCACTGTGGTCGGGAATGTCAATACAATCCAACGAGCCAGGGAAATGATCACAAGTCAGTCATAACCTAAGCTAATAGGGCTCAAGGCCCGCGGGTCGAATAGGACACACAAACGACTATAAATGAGTCATCAACTTTATTAAATCACAGCCTGATGTGCTCACGCTGGTGAATTCAACTTCAATGTCTCTGCTTTCGTGTGTCCCGATGACAGCTCGCAGAGGAGGGAGGGAGGGATGGAGGGAGGTAGGGGGGGGGTGTACAGACACGTGCCAAAGTCCGAGCTGGGCTACTAAAATGTTGCAGGCTGGCATCGGTTTAAAAACTTGACAATGAATAACTCCAACAACAACACAACCTGCAACACAACACCACCCAGAGGAGAACCATGCAGGTCTTTTACAGACACATTTAGGCAGTAAATGAGGCTGGCTACTCTACTGTAGATACCATACAGTAAGACTGGCTACTCTACTGTAGATACCATACAGTAAGGCTGGCTACTCTACTATAATACACCATACAGTAAGACTGGCTACTATACTGTAGATACCATACAGTAAGACTGGCTACTCTACTGTAGATACCATACAGTAAGACTGGCTACTCTACTGTAGATACCATACAGTAAGACTGGCTACTCTACTGTAGATACCATACAGTAAGACTGGCTACTCTACTGTAATACACCATACAGTAAGACTGGCTACTCTACTGTAATACACCATACAGTAAGACTGGCTACTCTACTGTAGTACCCCATACAGTAAGACTGGCTACTCTACTGTAGATACCATACAGTAAGACTGGCTACTCTACTATAATACACCATACAGTAAGACTGGCTACTCTACTGTAGTACACCATACAGTAAGACTGGCTACTCTACTGTAGTACCCCATACAGTAAGACTGGCTACTCTACTGTAGTACCCCATACAGTAAGACTGGCTACTCTACTGTAGTACCCCATACAGTAAGACTGGCTACTCTACTGTAGTAACCCATACAGTAAGACTGGCTACTCTACTATAATACACCATACAGTAAGACTGGCTACTCTACTATAATACACCATACAGTAAGACTGGCTACTCTACTGTAGATACCATACAGTAAGACTGGCTACTATACTGTAGATACCATACAGTAAGACTGGCTACTATACTATAATACACCATACAGTAAGGCTGGCTACTCTACTGTAGATACCATACAGTAAGACTGGCTACTCTACTATAATACACCATACAGTAAGACTGGCTACTCTACTATAATACACCATACAGTAAGACTGGCTACTCTACTGTAGTCCACCATACAGTAAGACTGGCTACTCTACTATAATACACCATACAGTAAGACTGGCTACTCTACTGTAGATACCATACAGTAAGACTGGCTACTCTACTATAATACACCATACAGTAAGGCTGGCTACTCTACTGTAGATACCATACAGTAAGACTGGCTACTCTACTATAATACACCATACAGTAAGACTGGCTACTCTACTGTAGTCCACCATACAGTAAGACTGGCTACTCTACTATAATACACCATACAGTAAGACTGGCTACTCTACTGTAGTCCACCATACAGTAAGACTGGCTACTCTACTGTAGTCCACCATACAGTAAGACTGGCTACTCTACTGTAGATGCCATACAGTAAGACTGGCTACTCTACTATAATACACCATACAGTAAGACTGGCTACTCTACTGTAGTCCACCATACAGTAAGACTGGCTACTCTACTGTAGATGCCATACAGTAAGACTGGCTACTCTACTATAATACACCATACAGTAAGACTGGCTACTCTACTGTAGATACCATACAGTAAGACTGGCTACTCTACTGTAGTCCACCATACAGTAAGACTGGCTACTCTACTATAATACACCATACAGTAAGACTGGCTACTCTACTGTAGATACCATACAGTAAGACTGGCTACTCTACTATAATACACCATACAGTAAGAATGGCTACTCTACTGTAGTCCACCATACAGTAAGACTGGCTACTCTACTGTAATACACCATACAGTAAGAATGGCTACTCTACTGTAGTCCACCATACAGTAAGAATGGCTACTCTACTGTAGTCCACCATACAGTAAGACTGGCTACTCTACTGTAGATACCATACAGTAAGACTGGCTACTCTACTGTAGATACCATACAGTAAGACTGGCTACTCTACTGTAGTACCCCATACAGTAAGACTGGCTACTCTACTGTAGATACCATACAGTAAGACTGGCTACTCTACTGTAGTACCCCATACAGTAAGACTGGCTACTCTACTGTAGATACCATACAGTAAGACTGGCTACTCTACTGTAGTACCCCATACAGTAAGACTGGCTACTCTACTGTAGATACCATACAGTAAGACTGGCTACTCTACTGTAGATACCATACAGTAAGACTGGCTACTCTACTATAATACACCATACAGTAAGACTGGCTACTCTACTGTAGATACCATACAGTAAGACTGGCTACTCTACTGTAGTCCACCATACAGTAAGACTGGCTACTACTAAAATACACCATACAGTAAGACTGGCTACTCTACTGTAGTACACCATACAGTAAGACTGGCTACTCTACTATAATACACCATACAGTAAGACTGGCTACTCTACTGTAGTACACCATACAGTAAGACTGGCTACTCTACTATAATACACCATACAGTAAGACTGGCTACTCTACTGTAGATACCATACAGTAAGACTGGCTACTCTACTGTAGATGCCATACAGTAAGACTGGCTACTCTACTGTAGATACCATAAAGTAAGACTGGCTACTATACTGTAGATACCATACAGTAAGACTGGCTACTATACTATAATACACCATACAGTAAGGCTGGCTACTCTACTGTAGATACCATACAGTAAGACTGGCTACTCTACTATAATACACCATACAGTAAGACTGGCTACTCTACTATAATACACCATACAGTAAGACTGGCTACTCTACTGTAATACACCATACAGTAAGGCTGGCTACTCTACTGTAGTACACCATACAGTAAGACTGGCTACTCTACTATAATACACCATACAGTAAGACTGGCTACTCTACTGTAGATACCATACAGTAAGGCTGGCTACTCTACTGTAGATACCATACAGTAAGACTGGCTACTCTACTATAATACACCATACAGTAAGACTGGCTACTCTACTGTAGTCCACCATACAGTAAGACTGGCTACTCTACTGTAGATGCCATACAGTAAGACTGGCTACTCTACTATAATACACCATACAGTAAGACTGGCTACTCTACTGTAGATACCATACAGTAAGACTGGCTACTCTACTATAATACACCATACAGTAAGACTGGCTACTCTACTGTAATACACCATACAGTAAGACTGGCTACTCTACTGTAGATACCATACAGTAAGACTGGCTACTCTACTGTAGTCCACCATACAGTAAGACTGGCTACTCTACTATAATACACCATACAGTAAGACTGGCTACTCTACTATAATACACCATACAGTAAGACTGGCTACTCTACTGTAGTACACCATACAGTAAGACTGGCTACTCTACTGTAGATACCATACAGTAAGACTGGCTACTCTACTGTAGATACCATACAGTAAGACTGGCTACTCTACTGTAGTCCACCATACAGTAAGACTGGCTACTCTACTGTAGTCCACCATACAGTAAGACTGACTACTCTACTATAATACACCATACAGTAAGACTGGCTACTCTACTGTAGATACCATACAGTAAGACTGGCTACTCTACTGTAGATGCCATACAGTAAGACTGGCTACTCTACTGTAGATACCATACAGTAAGACTGGCTACTCTACTGTAGTACACCATACAGTAAGACTGGCTACTATACTATAATACACCATACAGTAAGGCTGGCTACTCTACTGTAGATACCATACAGTAAGACTGGCTACTCTACTATAATACACCATACAGTAAGACTGGCTACTCTACTGTAGATACCATACAGTAAGACTGGCTACTCTACTGTAGATACCATACAGTAAGACTGGCTACTCTACTGTAATACACCATACAGTAAGACTGGCTACTCTACTGTAATACACCATACAGTAAGACTGGCTACTCTACTATAATACACCATACAGTAAGACTGGCTACTCTACTGTAGTCCACCATACAGTAAGACTGGCTACTCTACTGTAATACACCATACAGTAAGACTGGCTACTCTACT
>NW_024608734.1:0-7500 GCF_018296145.1 Oncorhynchus tshawytscha | reverse complement strand
ACAGACTGCCTGGCTGTAGTCCATCATGGTGACTGTAACATACTGCCTGGCTGTAGTCCATCATGGTGACTGTAACATACTGCCTGGCTGTAGTCCACCATGGTGACTGTAACAGACTGCCTGGCTGTAGTCCATCATGGTGACTGTAACATACTGCCTGGCTGTAGTCCATCATGGTGACTGTAACATACTGCCTGGCTGTAGTCCATCATGGTGATTAACAATACTGCCTGGCTGTAGTCCATCATGGTGACTGTAACAGACTGCCTGGCTGTAGTCCATCATGGTGACTAACAATACTGCCTGGCTGTAGTCCATCATGGTGACTGTAACATACTGCCTGGCTGTAGTCCATCATGGTGACTGTAACATACTGCCTGGCTGTAGTCCATCATGGTGACTGTAACATACTGCCTGGCTGTAGTCCATCATGGTGACTGTAACATACTGCCTGGCTGTAGTCCATCATGGTGACTGTAACAGACTGCCTGGCTGTAGTCCATCATGGTGACTGACATACTGCCTGGCTGTAGTAGTCCATCATGCCAGACAATCCCCTCCCCCCAACCCGGGGGGCTCTGGGCCCAACTGTGCGCCACCTCATGGGTGACAGCCTGGGATCGAACCCGGGTCTTTGACCGCTGCGCCACTCGGGAGGCCTGCAGTCACTGCTTTACGAGGTGAAGCTGTTAACTGAAGGCTCACGATGACTGCCTGTTGAAAGGTGTAAAGTAAAATGTATCAGTAATGTTCACCTCCAGCTGTTGAATGAGAGAGAGCAGGGTGAGAGAGAGAGAGCAGGGTGAGAGAGAGAGAGAGAGAGAGAGAGAGAGAGAGAGAGAGAGAGAGGGTGAGAGAGAGAGAGAGAGAGAGAGAGAGAGAGAGAGAGAGAGAGAGAGCAGGGTGAGAGAGAGAGAGAGAGAGAGAGAGCAGGGTGAGAGAGAGAGAGAGAGAGCAGGGTGTGAGGGAGAGCAGGGTGAGAGAGAGGGTGAGAGAGAGAGAGCAGGGTGAGAGAGAGAGAGCAGGGTGAGAGAGAGACAGCAGGGTGAGAGAGAGCAGGGTGAGAGAGAGACAGCAGGGTGAGAGAAAGAAAGCAGGGTGAGAGAGAGACAGCAGGGTGAGGGAGATAGAGAGCAGGGTGAGAGAGAGAGCAGGGTGAGAGAGAGAGCAGGGTGAGCGAGAGAGAGAGAGCAGGGTGAGCGAGAGAGAGAGAGCAGGGTGAGAGAGAGAGAGAGAGAGAGCAGCGTGAGCGAGAGAGAGCAGGGTGAGAGAGACAGTAGGGTGAGCGAGATAGAGCAGGGTGAGAGAGAGAGAGCAGGGTGTGAGAGAGAGAGCAGGGTGAGAGAGAGACAGCAGGGTGAGCGAGATAGAGCAGGGTGAGCGAGAGAGAGAGCAGGGTGAGATGGAGAGCAGGGTGAGATGGAGAGCAGGGTGAGAGAGCAGGGTGAGATGGAGAGCAGGGTGAGATGGAGAGCAGGGTGAGAGAGAGCAGGGTGAGAGAGAGCAGGGTGAGATGGAGAGCAGGGTGAGATGGAGAGCAGGGTGAGATAGAGAGAGCAGGGTGAGATGGAGAGCAGGGTGAGATGGAGAGCAGGGTGAGATAGAGAGAGAGAGAGCAGGGTGAGTGAGAGACAGCAGGGTGAGTGAGAGAGAGAGAGCAGGGTGAGCGAGAGAGAGCAGGGTGAGATGGAGAGCAGGGTGAGATAGAGAGCAGGGTGAGATAGAGAGCAGGGTGAGATAGTGAGAGACAGCAGGGTGAGTGAGAGACAGCAGGGTGAGTGAGAGAGAGAGAGCAGGGTGAGCGAGAGAGAGCAGGGTGAGATGGAGAGCAGGGTGAGATAGAGAGAGCAGGGTGAGATGGAGAGCAGGGTGAGATAGAGAGCAGGGTGAGATAGTGAGAGACAGCAGGGTGAGTGAGAGAGAGAGAGCAGGGTGAGCGAGAGAGAGCAGGGTGAGCGAGAGAGAGAGAGCAGGGTGAGCGAGAGAGAGCAGGGTGAGCAGGGTGAGAGAGAGAGCAAATCAAATCAAATCAAATCAAATTTTATTTGTCACATACACATGGTTAGCAGATGTTAATGCGAGTGTAGCGAAATGCTTGTGCTTCTAGTTCCGACAATGCAGTAATAACGAGCAAGTAATCTAACTAACAATTCCAAAAAAAAACTACTGTCTTATACACAGTGTAAGGGGATAAAGAATATGTACATAAGGATATATGAATGAGTGATGGTACAGAGCAGCATAGGCAAGATACAGTAGATGATATCGAGTACAGTATATACATATGAGATAAGTATGTAAACCAAGTGGCATAGTTAAAGTGGCTAGTGATACATGTATTACATAAGGATGCAGTCGATGATATAGAGTACAGTATCAACGTATGCATATGAGATGAACAATGTAGGGTAAGTAACATTATATAAGGTAGCATTGTTTAAAGTGGCTAGTGATATATTTACATAATTTCCCATCAATTCCCATGATTAAAGTGGCTGGAGTAGAGTCAGTGTCATTGACAGTGTGTTGGCAGTAGCCACTCAATGTTAGTGGTGGCTGTTTAACAGTCTGATGGCCTTGAGATAGAAGCTGTTTTTCAGTCTCTCGGTCCCAGCTTTGATGCACCTGTACTGACCTCGCCTTCTGGATGATAGCGGGGTGAACAGGCAGTGGCTCGGGTGGTTGATGTCCTTGATGATCTTTATGGCCTTCCTGTAGCATCGGGTGGTGTAGGTGTCCTGGAGGGCAGGTAGTTTGCCCCCGGTGATGCGTTGTGCAGACCTCACTACCCTCTGGAGAGCCTTACGGTTGAGGGCGGTGCAGTTGCCATACCAGGCGGTGATACAGCCTGACAGGATGCTCTCGATTGTGCATCTGTAGAAGTTTGTGAGTGCTTTTGGTGACAAGCCAAATTTCTTCAGCCTCCTGAGGTTGAAGAGGCGCTGCTGCGCCTTCCTCACGATGCTGTCTGTGTGAGTGGACCAATTCAGTTTGTCTGTGATGTGTATGCCGAGGAACTTAAAACTTGCTACCCTCTCCACTACTGTTCCATCGATGTGGATGGGGGGGTGTTCCCTCTGCTGTTTCCTGAAGTCCACAATCATCTCCTTAGTTTTGTTGACGTTGAGTGTGAGGTTATTTTCCTGACACCACACTCCGAGGGCCCTCACCTCCTCCCTGTAGGCCGTCTCGTCGTTGTTGGTAATCAAGCCTACCACTGTTGTGTCGTCCGCAAACTTGATGATTGAGTTGGAGGCGTGCATGGCCACGCAGTCGTG
Source organism: Oncorhynchus tshawytscha (assembly GCF_018296145.1). Taxonomy (NCBI): domain Eukaryota; kingdom Metazoa; phylum Chordata; class Actinopteri; order Salmoniformes; family Salmonidae; genus Oncorhynchus; species Oncorhynchus tshawytscha. The sequence goes on along the minus strand of NW_024608734.1, from coordinate 4,222 downwards.
GGTGAACAGGGAGTACAGGAGGGGGCTCAGAACGCACCCTTGTGGGGCCCCAGTGTTGAGGATCAGCGGGGAGGAGATGTTGTTGCCTACCCTCACCACCTGGGGGCGGCCCGTCAGGAAGTCCAGTACCCAGTTGCACAGGGCGGGGTCGAGACCCAGGGTCTCGAGCTTGATGACGAGCTTGGAGGGTACTATGGTGTTGAATGCCGAGCTGTAGTCGATGAACAGCATTCTCACATAGGTATTCCTCTTGTCCAGATGGGTTAGGGCAGTGTGCAGTGTGGTTGAGATTGCATCGTCTGTGGACCTATTTGGGCGGTAAGCAAATTGGAGTGGGTCAAGGGTGTCAGGTAGGGTGGAGGTGATATGGTCCTTGACTAGTCTCTCAAAGCACTTCATGATGACGGATGTGAGTGCTACGGGGCGGTAGTCGTTTAGCTCAGTTACCTTAGCTTTCTTGGGAACAGGAACAATGGTGGCCCTCTTGAAGCATGTGGGAACAGCAGACTGGTATAGGGATTGGTTGAATATGTCCGTAAACACACCGGCCAGCTGGTCTGCGCATGCTCTGAGGGCGCGGCTGGGGATGCCGTCTGGGCCTGCAGCCTTGCGAGGGTTAACACGTTTAAATGTCTTACTCACTTCGGCTGCAGTGAAGGAGAGACCGCATGATTCCGTTGCAGGCCGTGTCAGTGGCACTGTATTGTCCTCAAAGCGGGCAAAAAAGTTATTTAGTCTGCCTGGGAGCAAGACATCCTGGTCCGTGACTGGGCTGGGTTTCTTCCTGTAGTCCGTGATTGACTGTAGACCCTGCCACATACCTCTTGTGTCTGAGCCGTTGAATTGAGATTCTACTTTGTCTCTGTACTGGCGCTTAGCTTGTTTGATAGCCTTGCGGAGGGAATAGCTGCACTGTTTGTATTCAGTCATGTTACCAGACACCTTGCCCTGATTAAAAGCAGTGGTTCGTGCCTTCAGTTTCACACGAATGCTGCCATCAATCCACGGTTTCTGGTTAGGGAATGTTTTAATCGTTGCTATGGGAACGACATCTTCAACGCACGTTCTAATGAACTCGCACACCGTATCAGCGTATTCGTCAATGTTGTTGTCTGACGCAATACGAAACATCTCCCAGTCCACGTGATGGAAGCAGTCTTGGAGTGTGGAGTCAGCTTGGTCGGACCAGCGTTGGACAGACCTCAGCGTGGGAGCTTCTTGTTTTAGTTTCTGTCTGTAGGCAGGGATCAACAAAATGGAGTCGTGGTCAGCTTTTCCGAAAGGGGGGCGGGGCAGGGCCTTATATGCATCGCGGAAGTTAGAGTAACAATGATCCAGGGTCTTTCCACCCCTGGTTGCGCAATCAATATGCTGATAAAATTTAGGGAGTCTTGTTTTCAGATTAGCCTTGTTAAAATCCCCAGCTACAATGAATGCAGCCTCCGGATAAATCGTTTCCAGTTTGCAGAGAGTTAAATAAAGTTCGTTCAGAGCCATCGATGTGTCTGCTTGGGGGGGGATATATACGGCTGTGATTATAATCGAAGAGAATTCTCTTGGTAGATAATGCGGTCTACATTTGATTGTGAGGAATTCTAAATCAGGTGAACAGAAGGATTTGAGTTCCTGTATGTTTCTTTCATCACACCATGTCACGTTGGCCATAAGGCATACGCCCCCGCCCGTCTTCTTACCAGAGAGATGTTTGTTTCTGTCGGCGCGATGCGTGGAGAAACCCGCTGGCTGCACCGCTTCGGATTGCGTCTCTCCAGTGAGCCATGTTTCCGTGAAGCAGAGAACGAGCAGGGTGAGATGGAGAGCAGGGTGAGATGGAGAGCAGGGTGAGATGGAGAGCAGGGTGAGATGGAGAGCAGGGTGAGATAGAGAGCAGGGTGAGATAGTGAGAGATAGTGAGAGACAGCAGGGTGAGTGAGAGACAGCAGGGTGAGTGAGAGAGAGAGCAGGGTGAGCGAGAGAGAGAGCAGGGTGAGAGAGAGACAGCAGGGTGAGAGAGAGAAAGCAGGGTGAGAGAGAGAGAGCAGGGTGAGAGAGAGACAGCAGGGTGAGGGAGATAGAGAGCAGGGTGAGAGAGAGAGCAGGGTGAGAGAGAGAGCAGGGTGAGAGAGAGACAGCAGGGTGAGAGAGAGAGCAGGGTGAGAGAGAGACAGCAGGGTGAGAGAGAGAGCAGGGTGAGAGAGAGACAGCAGGGTGAGAGAGAGAAAGCAGGGTGAGAGAGAGAGAGCAGGGTGAGAGAGAGACAGCAGGGTGAGGGAGAGAGAGAGAACAGGGTGAGATGGAGAGCAGGGTGAGAGAGAGCAGGGTGAGATGGAGAGCAGGGTGAGATGGAGAGCAGGGTGAGAGAGAGAGCAGGGTGAGATGGAGAGCAGGGTGAGATGGAGAGCAGGGTGAGATAGAGAGAGAGAGCAGGGTGAGTGAGAGACAGCAGGGTGAGTGAGAGAGAGAGAGCAGGGTGAGCGAGAGAGAGCAGGGTGAGATGGAGAGCAGGGTGAGATAGAGAGCAGGGTGAGATAGAGAGCAGGGTGAGATAGTGAGAGACAGCAGGGTGAGTGAGAGACAGCAGGGTGAGTGAGAGAGAGAGCAGGGTGAGCGAGAGAGAGCAGGGTGGGATGGAGAGCAGGGTGAGATAGAGAGCAGGGTGAGATAGAGAGCAGGGTGAGATAGTGAGAGACAGCAGGGTGAGTGAGAGAGAGAGAGCAGGGTGAGCGAGAGAGAGAGAGCAGGGTGAGCGAGAGAGAGCAGGGTGAGCAGGGTGAGAGAGAGAGAGCAGGGTGAGAGAGAGAGCAGGGTGAGATGGAGAGCAGGGTGAGATGGAGAGCAGGGTGAGATGGAGAGCAGGGTGAGAGAGAGAGCAGGGTGAGAGAGAGAGCAGGGTGAGATGGAGAGCAGGGTGAGATGGAGAGCAGGGTGAGATGGAGAGCAGGGTGAGATGGAGAGCAGGGTGAGATGGAGAGCAGGGTGAGATGGAGAGCAGGGTGAGAGAGAGAGCAGGGTGAGATGGAGAGCAGGGTGAGATGGAGAGCAGGGTGAGATGGAGAGCAGGGTGAGATGGAGAGCAGGGTGAGATGGAGAGCAGGGTGAGATGGAGAGCAGGGTGAGATGGAGAGCAGGGTGAGATGGAGAGCAGGGTGAGATGGAGAGCAGGGTGAGATAGAGAGAGCAGGGTGAGTGAGAGAGAGCAGGGTGAGATAGAGAGCAGGGTGAGATAGTGAGAGACAGCAGGGTGAGTGAGAGACAGCAGGGTGAGTGAGAGAGAGAGCAGGGTGAGCGAGAGAGAGAGAGCAGGGTGAGAGAGATGGAGAGCAGGGTGAGATGGAGAGCAGGGTGAGATGGAGAGCAGGGTGAGAGAGAGCAGGGTGAGATGGAGAGCAGGGTGAGAGAGAGAGCAGGGTGAGCGAGAGAGAGAGAGCAGGGTGAGAGAGATGGAGAGCAGGGTGAGATGGAGAGCAGGGTGAGAGAGAGCAGGGTGAGATGGAGAGCAGGGTGAGAGAGAGCAGGGTGAGCGAGAGAGAGAGAGCAGGGTGAGAGAGAGAGCAGGGTGAGCGAGAGAGAGAGAGCAGGGTGAGAGAGAGAGAGAGAGAGAGAGAGAGAGAGAGAGAGAGCAGGGTGAGAGAGAGGGAGAGCAGGGTGAGAGAGAGCAGGGTGAGATGGAGAGCAGGGTGAGAGAGAGCAGGGTGAGAGAGAGAGAGAGAGAGAGCAGAGTGAGATGGAGAGCTGGGTGAGAGAGAGCAGGGTGAGATAGAGAGCAGGGTGAGATAGTGAGAGACAGCAGGGTGAGTGAGAGACAGCAGGGTGAGAGAGAGAGCAGGGTGAGATAGGGAGCAGGGTGAGAGAGAGATCAGGGTGAGAGAGAGGGAGAGCAGGGTGAGAGAGAGCAGGGTGAGAGAGAGAGCAGGGTGAGAGAGAGAGAGCAGGGTGAGATAGAGAGCAGGGTGAGAGAGTGAGAGAGACAGCAGGGTGAGAGAGAGAGCAGGGTGAGATAGAGAGCAGGGTGAGAGAGAGAGCAGGGTGAGAGAGAGAGCAGGGTGAGAGAGTGAGAGAGAGAGCAGGGTGAGAGAGAGAGAGCAGGGTGAGAGAGAGAGCAGGGTGAGAGAGACAGAGAGACAGCAGGGTGAGAGAGAGAGAGAGCAGGGTGAGAGAGAGAGGTCTGGTCTATTTCCAGTCAAACGTGCCCAGGTCCTTCCCGAGCCCTGGTTGTGTTACC
>NW_024608733.1:0-77594 GCF_018296145.1 Oncorhynchus tshawytscha | reverse complement strand
TCATTCTATTACACTGGTCTACCATCTACTGTCATTATATTACCCTGGTCTACCATCTACTGTCATTATATTACCTACCATCAACTGTCACTATATTACCCTGGTCAACCTTCTACTGTCATTATATTACCCTGGTCTAAACTCTACTGCCATTATATTACCCTGGTCTATCATCTACGGTCACTAGATCACCCTGGTCTCCCTCTACTGTCATTATATTACCCTGGTATACCATCTACTGTCATTATATTGACCTGGTCTACCATCTACTGTCATGATATTACCCTGGTCTACCATCTACTGTCATTATATTACCCTCTACTGTCAATATATTACCCTGGTCTACCATCTACTGTCATTATATTACCCTGGTCAACCATCTACTGTCATTATATTACCCTGGTCTACCATCTTCTGTCACTATATTACCATGGTCTACCATCTACTGTCATAATATTACCCTGGTCTACCCTCTACTGTCATTATATTACCCTGGTCTACCATCTACTGTCACTATATTACCCTGGTCTACCATCTTCTGTCATTATATTACCCTCTACTGCCATTATATTACCCTGGTCTACCATCTACTGTCATTCTATTACACTGGTCTACCATCTACTGTCATTATATTACCCTGGTCTACCATCTACTGTCATTATATTACCCTGGTCTACCATCAACTGTCACTATATTACCCTGGTCTACCTTCTACTGTCATTATATTAACCTGGTCTACCATCTACTGTCACTATATTACCCTGGTCTACTGTCATTATATTACCCTGGTCTATCATCTACTGTCATTATATTACCCTGGTCTACCATCTACTGTCCTTATATTATCCAGGTCTACAATCTACTGTCACTATATTACCCTGGTCTAAACTCTACTGTCATTATATTACCCTGGTCTATCATTTACTGTCACTATATCACCCTGGTCTACCATCTACTGTCATTATATTACCCTGGTCTACCATCTACTGTCATTATATTGACCTGGTCTACCATCTACTGTCATGATATTACCCTGGTCTACCATCTACTGTCATTATATTACACTGGTCTACCATCTACTGTCATTATATTACCCTGGTCTACCATCTACTGTCATTATATTACCTGGTCTACCATCTACTGTCATTATATTACCCTGGTCTACCATCTACTGTCATTATATTACCCTGGTCTACCATCTACTGTCATATATTACCCTGGTCTACCCTCTACTGTCATTATATTACCCTGGTCTACCATCTACTGTCATTATATTACCCTGGTCTACCATCTACTGTCATTATATTACCCTGGTCTACCATCTACTGTCATTATATTACCCTGGTCTACCATCTACTGTCATTATATTACCCTGGTCTACCATCTACTGTCATTATATTACCCTGGTCTACCATCTACTGTCATTATATTACCCTCTCTACTGTCATTATATTACCCTGGTCTACCATCTACTGTCATTATATTACCCTGGTCAACCATCTACTGTCATTATATTACCCTCTCTACTGTCATTATATTACCCTGGTCTACCATCTACTGTCATTATATACCCTGGTCTATCATCTACTGTCATTATATTACCATGGTCTACCATCTACTGTCATTATATTACCCTGGTCTACCCTCTACTGTCATTATATTACCCTGGTCTACCATCTACTGTCATTATATTACCCTGGTCTACCATCTACTGTCATTATATTACCCTCTACTGTCATTATATTACCCTGGTCTACCATCTACTGTCATTATATTACCCTGGTCTACCATCTACTGTCATTATATTAACCTGGTCTACCATCTACTGTCACTATATTACCCTCTACTGTCATTATATTACCCTGGTCTACCATCTACTGTCATTATATTACCCTGGTCTACCCTCTACTGTCATTATATTACCCTGGTCTACCATCTACTGTCACTATATTACCCTGGTCTACCATCTTCTGTCATTATATTACCCTCTACTGTCATTATATTACCCTGGTCTACCATCTACTGTCATTCTATTACACTGGTCTACCATCTACTGTCATTATATTACCCTGGTCTACCATCTACTGTCATTATATTACCCTGGTCTACCATCTACTGTCATTATATTACCCTGGTCTACCATCTACTGTCATTATATTAACCTGGTCTACCATCTACTGTCATTATATTACCCTCTACTGTCATTATATTACCAAGGTCTACCATCTACTGTCAATATATTACCCTGGTCTACCATCTACTGTCATTATATTACCTGGTCTACCATCTACTGTCATTATATTACCCTGGTCTACCATCTACTGTCATTATATTACCCTGGTCTACCATCTGCTGTCATTATATTACCTGGTCTTCCATCTACTGTCATTATATTACCTGGTCTACCATCTACTGTCATTATTTTACCCTGGTCTACCATCTACTGTCATTATATTACCCTGGTCTACCATCTACTGTCATTATATTACCCTGGTCTACCATCTACTGTCATTATATTACCCTCTCTACTGTCATTATATTACCCTGGTCTACCATCTACTGTCACTATATTACCTGGTCAACCTTCTACTGTCATTATATTACCCTGGTCTACCATCTACTGTCACTATATTACCTACCATCTACTGTCATTATATTACCCTGGTCTACCATCTACTGTCATTATATTACCCCAGTCTATCATCTACTGTCATTATATTACCCTGGTCTACCATCTACTGTCCTTATATTATCCTGGTCTACAATCTACTGTCATTATATTACCCTGGTCTAAACTCTACTGCCATTATATTACCCTGGTCTATCATCTACTGTCACTAGATCACCCTGGTCTACCCTCTACTGTCATTATATTACCCTGGTCTACCATCTACTGTCATTATATTGACCTGGTCTACCATCTACTGTCATTATATTACCCTGGTCTACCATCTACTGTCATCTACTCTACTCATTATATTACCCTACCCTCTCTACTGTCATTATATTACCCTGGTCTACCATCTACTGTCATTATATTACCCTGGTCTACCATCTACTGTCATTATATTACCCTGGTCTACCATCTACTGTCATTATATTACCCTGGTCTACCATCTACTGTCATTATATTACCCTGGTCTACCATCTCTGTCATTATATTACCACTCACTCTACTGTCATTATATTACCCTGGTCTACCATCTACTGTCATTCTATTACACTGGTCTACCATCTACTGTCATTATATTACCCTGGTCTACCATCTACTGTCATTATATTACCCTGGTCTACCATCTACTGTCACTATATTACCCTGGTCATTACTGTCATTATATTACCCTGGTCTAAACATCTACTGTCATTATATTACCCTGGTCTATCATCTACTGTCATTATATTACCCTGGTCTACCATCTACTGTCATTATATTACCCTGGTCTACCATCTACTGTCATTATATTGACCCTGGTCTACCATCTACTGTCATGATATTACCCTGGTCTACCATCTACTGTCATTATATTACCCTCTACTGTCATTATATTACCCTGGTCTACCATCTACTGTCATTATATTACCCTGGTCAACCATCTACTGTCATTATATTACCCTGGTCTACCCTCTACTGTCACTATATTACCATGGTCTACCATCTACTGTCATAATATTACCCTGGTCTACCCTCTACTGTCATTATATTACCCTGGTCTACCATCTACTGTCACTATATTACCCTGGTCTACCATCTTCTGTCATTATATTACCCTCTACTGCCATTATATTACCCTGGTCTACCATCTACTGTCATTCTATTACACTGGTCTACCATCTACTGTCATTATATTACCCTGGTCTACCATCTACTGTCATTATATTACCCTGGTCTACCATCTACTGTCATTATATTACCCTGGTCTACCATCTACTGTCATACCCTGTCAAATTATTATATTACCCTGGTCTACCATCTACTGTCACTATATTGGTCTACCATCTACTGTCATTATATTACCCTGGTCTACCATCTACTGTCATTATATTACCCTGGTCTACCATCTACTGTCATTATATTACCATCCTGGTGGTCTACCATCTACTGTCATTATATTACCCTGGTCTACCATCTACTGTCATTATATTACCTGGTCTACCATCTACTGTCATTATATTACCCTGGTCTACCATCTACTGTCATTATATTACCCTGGTCTACCATCTACTGTCATTATATTACCCTGGTCTACCATCTACTGTCATTATATTACCCTGGTCTACCATCTACTGTCATTATATTACCCTGGTCTACCATCTACTGTCATTATATTACCCTGGTCTACCATCTACTGTCATTATATTACCCTGGTCTACCATCTACTGTCATTATATTACCCTGGTCTACCATCTACTGTCATTATATTACCCTGGTCTACCATCTACTGTCATTATATTACCCTGGTCTACCATCTACTGTCATTATATTACCCTGGTCTACCATCTACTGTCATTATATTACCCTGGTCTATCATCTACTGTCATTATATTACCCTGGTCTACCATCTACTGTCATTATATTACCCTGGTCTACCATCTACTGTCATTATATTACCCTGGTCTACCATCTACTGTCATTATATTACCCTGGTCTACCATCTACTGTCATTATATTATTACCCGGTCTACCATCTACTGTCATTATATTACCCTGGTCTACCATCTACTGTCATTATATTACCCTGGTCTACCATCTACTGTCATTATATTACCCTGGTCTACCATCTACTGTCATTATATTACCCTGGTCTACTGTCATTATATTACCCTGGTCTACCATCTACTGTCATTATATTACCCTGGTCTACCATCTACTGTCATTATATTACCCTGGTCTACCATCTACTGTCATTATATTACCCTGGTCTACTGTCATTATATTACCCTGGTCTACCATCTACTGTCATTATATTACCATCCCTGGTCTACCATCTACTGTCATTATATTACCCTCTACTGTCATTATATTACCCTGGTCTACCATCTACTGTCATTATATTACCCTGGTCTACCATCTACTGTCATTATATTACCCTCTACTGTCACTACATTACCCTGGTCTACCATCTACTGTCATTATATTATCCTGGTCTACCATCTACTGTCACTATATTACCCTCTACTGTCACTACATTACCCTGGTCTACCATCTACTGTCATTATATTACCCTGGTCTACCATCTACTGTCATTATATTACCCTGGTCTACCATCTACTGTCACTCTATTACTCTGGTCTACCATCTACTGTCATTATATTACCCTCTACTGTCATTATATTACCCTGGTCTACCATCTACTGTCATTATATTAACCTGGTCTACCATCTACTGTCACTATATTACCCTCTACTGTCATTATATTACCCTGGTCTACCATCTACTGTCAGTATACCCCAGTCTATCATCTACTGTCATTATATTACCCTGGTCTACCATCTACTGTCCTTATATTATCCTGGTCTACAATCTACTGTCACTATATTACCCTGGTCTAAACTCTACTGCCATTATATTACCCTGGTCTATCATCTACGGTCACTAGATCACCCTGGTCTCCCCTCTACTGTCATTATATTACCCTGGTATACCATCTACTGTCATTATATTGACCTGGTCTCCATCTACTGTCATGATATTACCCTGGTCTACCATCTACTGTCATTATATTACCCTCTACTGTCAATATATTACCCTGGTCTACCATCTACTGTCATTATATTACCCTGGTCAACCATCTACTGTCATTATATTACCCTGGTCTACCCTCTACTGTCACTATATTACCATGGTCTACCATCTACTGTCATAATATTACCCTGGTCTACCCTCTACTGTCATTATATTACCCTGGTCTACCATCTACTGTCACTATATTACCCTGGTCTACCATCTTCTGTCATTATATTACCCTCTACTGCCATTATATTACCCTGGTCTACCATCTACTGTCATTCTATTACACTGGTCTACCATCTACTGTCATTATATTACCCTGGTCTACCATCTACTGTCATTATATTACCCTGGTCTACCATCAACTGTCACTATATTACCCTGGTCAACCTTCTACTGTCATTATATTACCCTGGTCTAAACTCTACTGCCATTATATTACCCTGGTCTATCATCTACGGTCACTAGATCACCCTGGTCTCCCCTCTACTGTCATTATATTACCCTGGTATACCATCTACTGTCATTATATTGACCTGGTCTACCATCTACTGTCATGATATTACCCTGGTCTACCATCTACTGTCATTATATTACCCTCTACTGTCAATATATTACCCTGGTCTACCATCTACTGTCATTATATTACCCTGGTCAACCATCTACTGTCATTATATTACCCTGGTCTACCCTCTACTGTCACTATATTACCATGGTCTACCATCTACTGTCATAATATTACCCTGGTCTACCCTCTACTGTCATTATATTACCCTGGTCTACCATCTACTGTCACTATATTACCCTGGTCTACCATCTTCTGTCATTATATTACCCTCTACTGCCATTATATTACCCTGGTCTACCATCTACTGTCATTCTATTACACTGGTCTACCATCTACTGTCATTATATTACCCTGGTCTACCATCTACTGTCATTATATTACCCTGGTCTACCATCAACTGTCACTATATTACCCTGGTCAACCTTCTACTGTCATTATATTAACCTGGTCTACCATCTACTGTCACTATATTACCCTCTACTGTCATTATATTACCCTGGTCTATCATCTACTGTCATTATATTACCCTGGTCTACCATCTACTGTCCTTATATTATCCAGGTCTACAATCTACTGTCACTATATTACCCTGGTCTAAACTCTACTGCCATTATATTACCCTGGTCTATCATTTACTGTCACTAGATCACCCTGGTCTACCCTCTACTGTCATTATATTACCCTGGTATACCATCTACTGTCATTATATTGACCTGGTCTACCATCTACTGTCATGATATTACCCTGGTCTACCATCTACTGTCATTATATTACACTGGTCTACCATCTACTGTCATTATATTACCCTGTTCTACCATCTACTGTCATTATATTACACTGGTCTACCATCTACTGTCATTATATTACCCTGGCCTACCCTCTACTGTCATTATATTACCCTGGTCTACCATCTACTGTCAATATATTACCCTCTACTGTCATTATATTACCCTGGTCTACCATCTACTGTCATTCTATTACCCTGCTCTACCATCTACTGTCATTATATTACCCTGGTCTACCATCTACTGTCATTATATTACCCTGGTCTACCATCTACTGTCATTATATTACCCTGGTCTACCATCTACTGTCATTCTATTACCCTGCTCTACCATCTACTGTCATTATATTACCCTCTACTGTCATTATATTACCCTGGTCTACCATCTACTGTCATTATATTAACCTGGTCAACCATCTACTGTCACTATATTACCCTCTACTGTCATTACATTACCCTGGTCTACCATCTACTGTCAGTATACCCCAGTCTATCATCTACTGCCATTATATTACCATGGTCTACCATCTAATGTCATAATATTACCCGGGTCTACCCTCTACTGTCATTATATTACCCTGGTCTACCATCTACTGTCATTATATTACCCTGGTCTACCATCTACTGTCATTATATTACCCTCTAATGTCATTATATTACCCTGGTCTACCATCTACTGTCATTATATTACCCTGGTCTACCATCTACTGTCCTTATATTATCCTGGTCTACAATCTACTGTCACTATATTACCCCGGTCTAAACTCTACTGCCATTATATTACCCTGGTCTACCATCTACTGTCATTATATTACCCTGGTCTACCCTCTACTGTCATTATATTACCCTGGTCTACCATCTACTGTCACTATATTACCCTGGTCTACCATCTTCTGTCATTATATTACCCTCTACTGTCATTATATTACCCTGGTCTACCATCTACTGTCATTCTATTACACTGGTCTACCATCTACTGTCATTATATTACCCTGGTCTACCATCTACTGTCATTATATTACCCTGGTCTACCATCTACTGTCAATATATTACCCTGGTCTACCTTCTACTGTCATTATATTAACCTGGTCTACCATCTACTGTTATTATATTACCCTCTACTGTCATTATATTACCAAGGTCGACCATCTACTGTCAATATATTACCCTGGTCTACCATCTACTGTCATTATATTACTCTGGTCTACCATCTACTGTCATTATATTACCCTGGTCTACCATCTACTGTCATTATATTACCCTGGTCTACCATCTGCTGTCATTATATTACCTTGGTCTTCCATCTACTGTCATTATACTAACCTGGTCTACCATCTACTGTCATTATTTTACCCTGGTCTACCATCTACTGTCATTATATTACCCTGGCCTACCCTCTACTGTCATTATATTACCCTGGTCTACCATCTACTGTCAATATATTACCCTCTGCTGTCATTATATTACCCTGGTCTACCATCAACTGTCACTATATTACCCTGGTCAACCTTCTACTGTCATTATATTAACCTGGTCTACCATCTACTGTCACTATATTACCCTCTACTGTCATTATATTACCCTGGTCTACCATCTACTGTCAATATATTACCCCAGTCTATCATCTACTGTCATTATATTACCCTGGTCTACCATCTACTGTCCTTATATTATCCTGGTCTACAATCTACTGTCACTATATTACCCTGGTCTAAACTCTACTGCCATTATATTACCCTGGTCTATCATCTACGGTCACTAGATCACCCTGGTCTCCCCTCTACTGTCATTATATTACCCTGGTATACCATCTACTGTCATTATATTGACCTGGTCTACCATCTACTGTCATGATATTACCCTGGTCTACCATCTACTGTCATTATATTACCCTGGTCAACCCTGGTCTACCATCTACTGTCATTATATTACCCTGGTCTACCATCTACTGTCATTATATTACCCTGGTCTACCATCTACTGTCATTATATTACCCTGGTCTACCATCTACTGTCATTATATTACCCTGGTCTACCATCTACTGTCACTATATTACCCTGGTCTACCATCTTCTGTCATTATATTACCCTCTACTGCCATTATATTACCCTGGTCTACCATCTACTGTCATTCTATTACACTGGTCTACCATCTACTGTCATTATATTACCCTGGTCTACCATCTACTGTCATTATATTACCCTGGTCTACCATCAACTGTCACTATATTACCCTGGTCTACCTTCTACTGTCATTATATTACCCTGGTCTACCATCTACTGTCACTATATTACCCTCTACTGTCATTATATTACCCTGGTCTATCATCTACTGTCATTATATTACCCTGGTCTACCATCTACTGTCCTTATATTATCCAGGTCTACATCTACTGTCACTATATTACCCTGGTCTAAACTCTACTGCCATTATATTACCCTGGTCTATCATTTACTGTCATTACCCTGGTCTACCATCTACTGTCATTATATTACCCTGGTCTACCATCTACTGTCATTATATTGACCTGGTCTACCATCTACTGTCATTATATTACCCTGGTCTACCATCTACTGTCATTATATTACCCTGGTCTACCATCTACTGTCATTATATTACCCTGGTCTACCATCTACTGTCATTATATTGGTCTACCATGGTCTTATACCATCTACTGTCATTATATTACCCTGGTCTACCATCTACTGTCATTATATTACCCTGGTCTACCATCTACTGTCATTATATTACCCTCTACTGTCATTATATTACCCTGGTCTACCATCTACTGTCATTCTATTACCCTGGTCTACCATCTACTGTCATTATATTACCCTGGTCTACCATCTACTGTCATTATATTACCCTGGTCTACCATCTACTGTCATTATATTACCCTGGTCTACCATCTACTGTCATTATATTACCCTGGTCTACCATCTACTGTCATTATATTACCCTCTACTGTCATTATATTACCCTGGTCTACCATCTACTGTCATTATATTAACCTGGTCAACCATCTACTGTCATTATATTACCCTCTACTCTACTGTCATTATATTACCCTGGTCTACCATCTACTGTCATATATTACCCAGTCTATCATCTACTGTCATTATATTACCATGGTCTACCATCTAATGTCATTATATTACCCTGGTCTACCCTCTACTGTCATTATATTACCCTGGTCTACCATCTACTGTCATTATATTACCCTGGTCTACCATCTACTGTCATTATATTACCCTCTAATGTCATTATATTACCCTGGTCTACCATCTACTGTCATTATATTACCCTGGTCTACCATCTACTGTCATTATATTATCCTGGTCTACCATCTACTGTCACTATATTACCCCTGGTCTAAACTCTACTGTCATTATATTACCCTGGTCTACCATCTACTGTCATTATATTACCCTGGTCTACCCTCTACTGTCATTATATTACCCTGGTCTACCATCTACTGTCATTATATTACCCTGGTCTACCATCTACTGTCATTATATTACCCTCTCTACTGTCATTATATTACCCTGGTCTACCATCTACTGTCATTCTATTACACTGGTCTACCATCTACTGTCATTATATTACCCTGGTCTACCATCTACTGTCATTATATTACCCTGGTCTACCATCTACTGTCAATATATTACCCTGGTCTACCTTCTACTGTCATTATATTAACCTGGTCTACCATCTACTGTTATTATATTACCCTCTCTACTGTCATTATATTACCCTGGTCTACCATCTACTGTCAATATATTACCCTGGTCTACCATCTACTGTCATTATATTACCCTGGTCTACCATCTACTGTCATTATATTACCCTGGTCTACCATCTACTGTCATTATATTACCCTGGTCTACCATCTGCTGTCATTATATTACCTTGGTCTTCCATCTACTGTCATTATATTAATATTACCTGGTCTACCATCTACTGTCACTATATTACCCTGGTCTACTCTACTGTCATTATATTACCCTGGTCTACCATCTACTGTCAGTATACCCTGGTCTATCATCTACTGTCATTATATTACCATGGTCTACCATCTAATGTCATAATATTACCCTGGTCTACCATCTACTGTCATTATATATTACCCTGGTCTACCATCTACTGTCATTATATTACCCTGGTCTACCATCTACTGTCATTATATTACCCTCTAATGTCATTATATTACCCTGGTCTACCATCTACTGTCATTATATTACCCTGGTCTACCATCTACTGTCATTATATTATCCTGGTCTACATCTACTGTCACTATATTACCCTGGTCTAAACTCTACTGTCATTATATTACCCTGGTCTACCATCTACTGTCATTATATTACCCTGGTCTACCATCTACTGTCATTATATTACCCTGGTCTACCATCTACTGTCACTATATTACCCTGGTCTACCATCTTCTGTCATTATATTACCCTCTACTGTCATTATATTACCCTGGTCTACCATCTACTGTCATTATATTACACTGGTCTACCATCTACTGTCATTATATTACCCTGGTCTACCATCTACTGTCATTATATTACCCTGGTCTACCATCTACTGTCATTATATTACCCTGGTCTACCTTCTACTGTCATTATATTAACCTGGTCTACCATCTACTGTTATTATATTACCCTCTACTGTCATTATATTACCAAGGTCTACCATCTACTGTCAATATATTACCCTGGTCTACCATCTACTGTCATTATATTACCCTGGTCTACCATCTACTGTCATTATATTACCCTGGTCTACCATCTACTGTCATTATATTACCCTGGTCTACCATCTGCTGTCATTATATTACCTGGTCTTCCATCTACTGTCATTATATTAACCTGGTCTACCATCTACTGTCATTATATTTACCCTGGTCTACCATCTACTGTCATTATATTACCCTGGTCTACCATCTACTGTCATTATATTACCCTGGTCTACCATCTACTGTCATTATATTACCTCTCTACTGTCATTATATTACCCTGGTCTACCATCTACTGTCATTATATTACCCTGGTCTACCATCTACTGTCATTATATTAACCTGGTCTACCATCTACTGTCACTATATTACCCTCTACTGTCATTATATTACCCTGGTCTACCATCTACTGTCATTATATTACCCTGGTCTATCATCTACTGTCATTATATTACCCTGGTCTACCATCTACTGTCATTATATTATCCTGGTCTACCATCTACTGTCACTATATTACCCTGGTCTAAACTCTACTGTCATTATATTACCCTGGTCTATCATCTACTGTCACTATATTACCCTGGTCTCCCCTCTACTGTCATTATATTACCCTGGTCTACCATCTACTGTCATTATATTGACCTGGTCTACCATCTACTGTCATTATATTACCCTGGTCTACCATCTACTGTCATTATATTACCCTCTACTGTCACTATCATTACCCTGGTCTACCATCTACTGTCATTATATTACCCTGGTCTACCATCTACTGTCATTATATTACCCTGGTCTACCCTCTACTGTCATTATATTACCCTGGTCTACCATCTACTGTCATTATATTACCCTGGTCTACCCTCTACTGTCATTATTATATTACCCTGGTCTACCATCTACTGTCATTATATTACCCTGGTCTACCATCTACTGTCATTATATTACCCTGGTCTACCATCTACTGTCATTATATTACCCTGGTCTACCATCTACTGTCATTATATTACCCTGGTCTACCATCTACTGTCTACCATCTATTATATATACCCTGGTCTACCATCTACTGTCATTATATTACCCTGGTCTACCATCTACTGTCATTATATTACCCTGGTCTACCATCTACTGTCATTATATTACCCTGGTCTAAATCTACTGTCATTATATTACCCTGGTCTACCATCTACTGTCACTATATTACCCTGGTCTCCATCTACTGTCATTATATTACCCTGGTCTACCATCTACTGTCATTATATTACCTGGTCTACCATCTACTGTCATGATATTACCCTGGTCTACCATCTACTGTCATTATATTACCCTGGTCTACCATCTACTGTCATTATATTACCCTGGTCTACCATCTACTGTCATTATATTACCCTGGTCTACCATCTACTGTCATTATATTACCCTGGTCTACCATCTACTGTCATTATATTACCCTGGTCTACCATCTACTGTCATTATATTACCCTGGTCTACCATCTACTGTCATTATATTACCCTGGTCTACCATCTACTGTCATTATATTACCCTGGTCTACCATCTACTGTCATTATATTACCCTGGTCTACCATCTACTGTCATTATATTAACCTGGTCTACCATCTACTGTCATTATATTACCCTCTACTGTCATTATATTACCCTGGTCTACCATCTACTGTCATTATATTACCCTGGTCTACCATCTACTGTCATTATATTACACTGGTCTACCATCTACTGTCACTATATTACCCTGGTCTAAACTCTACTGCCATTATATTACCCTGGTCTACCATCTACTGTCACTAGATTACACTGGTCTACCCTCTACTGACATTATATTACCCTGGTATACCATCTACTGTCATTATATTAACCTGGTCTACCATCTACTATCATGATATTACCCTGGTCTACCATCTACTGTCATTATATTAACCTGGTCTACCATCTACTGTCATTATATTACCATGGTCTAACATCTACTGTATTATATTACCCTGGCCTACCCTCTACTGTCATTATATTACCCTGGTCTACCATCTACTGTTATTATATTACCCTGGTCTACCATTTACTGTCATTATATTAAACTGGTCTACCATCTGCTGTCATTATATTACCCTGTTCTACCATCTACTGTCATTATATTACCCTGGTCTACCATCTACTGTCATTATATTACACTGGTCTACCCTCTACTGTCATTATATTATCCTGGTCTACCATCTACTGTCATTATATTACCCTGGTCTACCTTCTACTGTCATTATATTAACCTAGTCTACCATCTACTGTCACTATATTACCCTGTTCTAAACTCTACTGCCATTATATTACCCTGGTCTACCATCTACTGTCATTATATTACCCTGGTATACCATCTACTGTCATTATATTGACCTGATCTACCATCTACTGTCATTATATTCACCTGGTCTACCATCTACTGTCATTATATTGACCTTATCTACCATCTACTGTCATTATATTAACCTGGTCTACCATCTACTGTCATTATATTACCCTGGTCTACCATCTACTGTCATTATATTACCCTGGTCTACCATCTACTGTCATTATATTACCCTCTACCATCTACTGTCATTATATTACCCTGGTCTACCATCTACTGTCATTATATTACCCTCTACTGTCATTATATTACCCTGGTCTACCATCTACTGTCATTATATTACCCTGGTCTACCATCTACTGTCATTATATTACCCTGGTCTACCATCTACTGTCATTATATTACCCTGGTCTACCATCTACTGTCATTATATTACCCTGGTCTACCATCTACTGTCATTATATTACCCTGGTCAACCATCTACTGTCATTATATTACCCTGGTCTACCCTCTACTGTCACTATATTACCATGGTCTTCCATCTACTGTCATAATATTACCCTGGTCTACCCTCTACTGTCACTTTATTACCCTGGTCTACCATCTACTGTCATTTATATTATCCTCTACTGTCATTATATTACCCTGGTCTACCATCTACTGTCATTCTATTACACTGGTCTACCATCTACTGTCATTATATTACCCTGGTCTACCATCTACTGTCATTATATTACCCTGGTCTACCATCTACTGTCATTATATTAACCTGGTCTACCATCTACTGTCATTATATTACCCTGGTCTACCATCTACTGTCATTATATTACCCTCTACTGTCATTATATTACCCTGGTCTACCATCTACTGTCATTATATTACCCTGGTCAACCATCTACTGTCATTATATTACCCTGGTCTACCCTCTACTGTCACTATATTACCATGGTCTTCCATCTACTGTCATAATATTACCCTGGTCTACCCTCTACTGTCACTTTATTACCCTGGTCTACCATCTACTGTCATTATATTATCCTCTACTGTCATTATATTACCCTGGTCTACCATCTACTGTCATTCTATTACACTGGTCTACCATCTACTGTCATTATATTACCCTGGTCTACCATCTACTGTCATTATATTACCCTGGTCTACCATCTACTGTCATTATATTAACCTGGTCTACCATCTACTGTCATTATATTACCCTGGTCTACCATCTACTGTCATTATATTAGCTGGTCTACCATCTACTGTCATTTTATTACCCTGGTCTACCATCTACTGTCATTATATTACCCTGGTCTACCATCTACTGTCATTATATTACCTACTGGTCTACCATCTACTGTCATTATATTACCCTGGTCTACCATCTACTGTCATTATATTACCCTGGTCTACCATCTACTGTCATTATATTACCCTGGTCTACCATCTACTGTCATTATATTACCCTGGTCTACCATCTACTGTCATTATATTACCCTGGTCTACCATCTACTGTCATTATATTACCCTTACCTCTACTGTCATTATATTACCCTGGTCTACCATCTACTGTCATTATATTACCCTGGTCTATCTCTACTGTCATTATATTACCCTGGTCTACCATCTACTGTCATTATATTACCCTGGTCTACCATCTACTGTCATTATATTACCCTGGTCTACCATCTACTGTCATTATATTACCTGGTCTACCATCTACTGTCATTATATTACCCTGGTCTACCATCTACTGTCATTATATTACCCTGGTCTACCATCTACTGTCATTATATTACCCTGGTCTACCATCTACTGTCATTATATTACCCTGGTCTACCATCTACTGTCATTATATTACCCTGGTCTACCATCTACTGTCATTATATTACCCTGGTCTACCATCTACTGTCATTATATTACCCTGGTCTACCATCTACTGTCATTATATTACCCTGGTCTACCATCTACTGTCATTATATTACCCTGGTCTACCATCTACTGTCATTATATTACCCTGGTCTACCATCTACTGTCATTATATTACCCTGGTCTACCATCTACTGTCATTATATTACCCTGGTCTACCATCTACTGTCATTATATTAACCTGGTCTACCATCTACTGTCATTATATTACCCTGGTCTACCATCTACTGTCATTATATTACCTGGTCTACCATCTACTGTCATTATATTACCCTGGTCTACCATCTACTGTCATTATATTACCCTGGTCTACCATCTACTGTCATTATATTACCCTGGTCTACCATCTACTGTCTATTATATTACCCTGGTCTACCTCTACTGTCATTATATTACCCTGGTCTACCATCTACTGTCATTATATTACCCTGGTCTACCATCTACTGTCATTATATTACCTGGTCTACCATCTACTGTCATTATATTACCCTGGTCTACCATCTACTGTCATTATATTACCCTGGTCTACCATCTACTGTCATTATATTACCCTGGTCTACCATCTACTGTCATTATATTACCCTGGTCTACCATCTACTGTCATTATATTACACTGGTCTACCATCTACTGTCATTATATTACCCTGGTCTACCATCTACTGTCATTCATATATTATTACCCTGGTCTACCTCTACTGTCATTATATTAACCTGGTCTACCATCTACTGTCACTATATTACCCTGGTCTACCATCTACTGTCATTATATTACCCTGGTCTACCATCTACTGTCATTATATTACCCTGGTCTACCATCTACTGTCATTATATTGACCTGATCTACCATCTACTGTCATTATATTACCCTGGTCTACCATCTACTGTCATTATATTGACCTGGTCTACCATCTACTGTCATTATATTAACCTGGTCTACCATCTACTGTCATTATATTACCCTGGTCTACCATCTACTGTCATTATATTACCCTGGTCTACCATCTACTGTCATTATATTACCCTGGTCTACCATCTACTGTCATTATATTACCCTGGTCTACCATCTACTGTCATTATATTACCCTGGTCTCTCTACTGTCATTATATTACCCTGGTCTACCATCTACTGTCATTATATTACCCTGGTCTACCATCTACTGTCATTATATTACCCTGGTCTACCATCTACTGTCATTATATTACCCTGGTCTACCATCTACTGTCATTATATTACCCTCTACTGTCATTATATTACCCTGGTCTACCATCTACTGTCATTATATTACCCTGGTCTACCATCTACTGTCATTATATTACCCTGGTCTACCATCTACTGTCACTATATTACCATGGTCTTCCATCTACTGTCATTATATTACCCTGGTCTACCATCTACTGTCATTATATTACCCTGGTCTACCATCTACTGTCATTATATTATGGTATCCATCTACTGTCATTATATTACCCTGGTCTACCATCTACTGTCATTATATTACACTGGTCTACCATCTACTGTCATTATATTACCCTGGTCTACCATCTACTGTCATTATATTACCCTGGTCTACCATCTACTGTCATTATATTAACCTGGTCTACCATCTACTGTCATTATATTACCCTGGTCTACCATCTACTGTCATTATATTACCCTCTACTGTCATTATATTACCTGGTCTACCATCTACTGTCATTATATTACCCTGGTCAACCATCTACTGTCATTATATTACCCTGGTCTACCCTCTACTGTCACTATATTACCATGGTCTTCCATCTACTGTCATTATATTACCCTGGTCTACCATCTACTGTCATTATTTATTACCTACCATCTACCATCTACTGTCATTATATTATCCTCTACTGTCATTATATTACCCTGGTCTACCATCTACTGTCATTATATTACCCTGGTCTACCATCTACTGTCATTATATTACCCTGGTCTACCATCTACTGTCATTATATTACCTGGTCTACCATCTACTGTCATTATATTACCCTGGTCTACCATCTACTGTCATTATATTACCCTGGTCTACCATCTACTGTCATTATATTACCTGGTCTACCATCTACTGTCATTATATTACCCTGGTCTACCATCTACTGTCATTATATTACCCTGGTCTACCATCTACTGTCATTATATTACCCTGGTCTACCATCTACTGTCATTATATTACCCTGGTCTACCATCTACTGTCATTATATTACCCTGGTCTACCATCTACTGTCATTATATTACCCTGGTCTACCATCTACTGTCATTATATTACCCTGGTCTACCATCTACTGTCATTATATTACCCTGGTCTACCATCTACTGTCATTATATTACCCTGGTCTACCATCTACTGTCATTATATTACCTGGTCTACCATCTACTGTCATTATATTACCCTGGTCTACCATCTACTGTCATTATATTACCTGGTCTACCATCTACTGTCATTATATTACCCTGGTCTACCATCTACTGTCATTATATTACCCTGGTCTACCATCTACTGTCATTATATTATCCTGGTCTACCATCTACTGTCATTATATTACCCTGGTCTACCATCTACTGTCATTGTATTACACTGGTCTACCATCTACTGTCACTATATTACCCTGGTCTAAACTCTACTGCCATTATATTACCCTGGTCTACCATCTACTGTCACTAGATTACACTGGTCTACCCTCTACTGACATTATATTACCCTGGTATACCATCTACTGTCATTATATTAACCTGGTCTACCATCTACTATCATGATATTACCCTGGTCTACCATCTACTGTCATTATATTAACCTGGTCTACCATCTACTGTCATTATATTACCATGGTCTACCATCTACTGTCATTATATTACCCTGGCCTACCCTCTACTGTCATTATATTACCCTGGTCTACCATCTACTGTTATTATATTACCCTCTACTGTCATTATATTACCATGGTCGACCATCTACTGTCATTATATTACCCTGGTCTACCATCTACTGTCATTATATTAACCTGGTCTACCATCTACTGTCATTATATTACCCTGGTCTACCATCTACTGTCATTATATTACCCTGGTCTACCATCTGCTGTCATTATATTACCCTGTTCTACCATCTACTGTCATTATATTACCCTGGTCTACCATCTACTGTCATTGTATCTACTGTCATTATATTACCTGGTCTACCCTCTACTGTCATTATATTATCCTGGTCTACCATCTACTGTCATTATATTACCCTGGTCTACCATCTACTGTCATTATATTAACCTACTGTCATTATATTACCCTGGTCTACCATCTACTGTCATTATATTACCCTGGTCTACCATCTACTGTCATTATATTACCCTGGTCTACCATCTACTGTCATTATATTACCCTGGTCTACCATCTACTGTCATTATATTACCTGGTCTACCATCTACTGTCATTATATTACCTGGTCTACCATCTACTGTCATTATATTACCCTGGTCTACCATCTACTGTCATTATATTACCTGGTCTACCATCTACTGTCATTATATTACCCTGGTCTACCATCTACTGTCATTATATTACCCTGGTCTACCATCTACTGTCATTATATTACCTGGTCTACCATCTACTGTCATTATATTACCCTGGTCTACCATCTACTGTCATTATATTACCCTGGTCTACCATCTACTGTCATTATATTACCCTGGTCTACCATCTACTGTCATTATATTACCCTGGTCTACCATCTACTGTCATTATATTACCCTGGTCTACCATCTACTGTCATTATATTACCCTGGTCTACCATCTACTGTCATTATATTAACCTGGTCTACCATCTACTGTCATTATATTACATGGTCTATCTATGTCATTATATTACCCTGGTCTACCATCTACTGTCATTATATTACCTGGTCTACCATCTACTGTCATTATATTACCTGGTCTACCATCTACTGTCATTATATTACCCTGGTCTACCATCTACTGTCATTATATTACCCTGGTCTACCATCTACTGTCACTATATTACCCTGGTCTACCCTCTACTGACATTATATTACCCTGGTCTACCATCTACTGTCATTATATTAACCTGGTCTACCATCTACTGTCATGATATTACCCTGGTCTACCATCTACTGTCATTATATTAACCTGGTCTACCATCTACTGTCATTATATTACCATGGTCTACCATCTACTGTCATTATATTACCCTGGTCTACCCTCTACTGTCATTATATTACCCTGGTCTACCATCTACTGTTATTATATTACCCTCTACTGTCATTATATTACCATGGTCGACCATCTACTGTCATTATATTACCCTGGTCTACCATCTACTGTCATTATATTACTCTGGTCTACCATCTACTGTCATTATATTACCCTGGTCTACCATTTACTGTCATTATATTAAACTGGTCTACCATCTGCTGTCATTATATTACCCTGTTCTACCATCTACTGTCATTATATTACCCTGGTCTACCATCTACTGTCATTATATTACACTGGTCTACCCTCTACTGTCATTATATTATCCTGGTCTACCATCTACTGTCATTATATTACCCTGGTCTTCCTTCTACTGTCATTATATTAACCTGGTCTACCATCTATTGTCACTATATTACCCTGGTCTAAACTCTACTGCCATTATATTACCCTGGTCTACCATCTACTGTCATTATATTACCCTGGTCTACCATCTACTGTCATTATATTACCCTGGTCTACCATCTACTGTCATTATATTAACCTGGTCTACCATCTACTGTCATTATATTACCCTGGTCTACCATCTACTGTCATTATATTAACCTGGTCTACCATCTACTGTCATTTTATTACCCTGGTCTACCATCTACTGTCATTATATTACCCTGTTCTACCGTCTACTGTCATTGTATTACACTGGTCTACCATCTACTGTCACTATATTACCCTGGTCTACCATCTACTGTCATTATATAACCCTGGTCTACCCTCTACTGACATTATATTACCCTGGTATACCATCTACTGTCATTATATTAACCTGGTCTACCATCTACTATCATGATATTACCCTGGTCTACCATCTACTGTCATTATATTAACCTGGTCTACCATCTACTGTCATTATATTACCATGGTCTACCATCTACTGTCATTATATTACCCTCTACTGTCATTATATTACCCTGGTCTACCATCTACTGTTATTATATTACCCTCTACTGTCATTATATTACCATGGTCGACCATCTACTGTCATTATATTACCCTGGTCTACCATCTACTGTCATTATATTACTCTGGTCTACCATCTACTGTGATTATATTACCCTGGTCTACCATTTACTGTCATTATATTAAACTGGTCTACCATCTGCTGTCATTATATTACCCTGTTCTACCATCTACTGTCATTATATTACCCTGGTCTACCATCTACTGTCATTATATTACACTGGTCTACCATCTACTGTCATTATATTATCCTGGTCTACCATCTACTGTCATTATATTACCCTGGTCTACCTTCTACTGTCATTATATTAACCTAGTCTACCATCTACTGTCACTATATTACCCTGGTCTACCATCTACTGTCATTATATTACCCTGGTCTACCATCTACTGTCATTATATTACCCTGGTCTACCATCTACTGTCATTATATTACCCTGGTCTACCATCTACTGTCATTATATTAACCTGGTCTACCATCTACTGTCATTATATTACCCTGGTCTACCATCTACTGTCATTATATTAACCTGGTCTACCATCTACTGTCATTTTATTACCCTGGTCTACCATCTACTGTCATTATATTACCCTGTTCTACCGTCTACTGTCATTGTATTACACTGGTCTACCATCTACTGTCATTATATTACCCTGGTCTACCATCTACTGTCATTATATTACCCTGGTCTACCATCTACTGTCATTATATTACCCTGGTCTACCATCTACTGTCATTATATTACCCTGGTCTACCATCTACTGTCATTATATTAACCTGGTCTACCATCTACTGGCATTATATTACCCTGGTCTACCATCTACCGTCATTATATTACCCTGGTCAACCATCTACTGTCATTATATTACCCTGGTCTACCCTCTACTGTCATTATATTACCCTGGTCTACCATCTACTGTTATTATATTACCCTCTACTGTCATTATATTACCATGGTCGACCATCTACTGTCATTATATTACCCTGGTCTACCATCTACTGTCATTATATTACTCTGGTCTACCATCTACTGTGATTATATTACCCTGGTCTACCATTTACTGTCATTATATTAAACTGGTCTACCATCTGCTGTCATTATATTACCCTGTTCTACCATCTACTGTCATTATATTACCCTGGTCTACCATCTACTGTCATTGTATTACACTGGTCTACCCTCTACTGTCATTATATTATCCTGGTCTACCATCTACTGTCATTATATTACCCTGGTCTACCTTCTACTGTCATTATATTAACCTGGTCTACCATCTACTGTCACTATATTACCCTGGTCTAAACTCTACTGCCATTATATTACCCTGGTCTACCATCTACTGTCATTATATTACCCTGGTCTACCATCTACTGTCATTATATTACCCTGGTCTACCATCTACTGTCATTATATTAACCTGGTCTACCATCTACTGTCATTATATTACCCTGGTCTACCATCTACTGTCATTATATTACCCTGGTCTACCATCTACTGTCATTATATTACCCTGGTCTACCATCTACTGTCATTATATTACCCTGGTCTACCATCTACTGTCATTATATTACCCTGGTCTACCATCTACTGTCACTATATTACCCTGGTCTACCATCTACTGTCATTATATTACCCTGGTCTACCATCTACTGTCATTCTATTACACTGGTCTACCATCTACTGTCATTATATTACCCTGGTCTACCATCTACTGTCATTATATTAACCTGGTCTACCATCTACTGTCATTATATTACCCTGGTCTACCATCTACTGTCATTATATTACCCTGGTCAACCATCTACTGTCATTATATTACCCTGGTCTACCATCTACTGTCATTATATTACCCTGGTCTACCATCTACTGTCATTATATTACCCTCTACTGTCATTATATTACCCTGGTCTACCATCTACTGTCATTATATTACCCTGGTCAACCATCTACTGTCATTATATTACCCTGGTCTACCCTCTACTGTCACTATATTACCATGGTCTTCCATCTACTGTCATAATATTACCCTGGTCTACCCTCTACTGTCACTTTATTACCCTGGTCTACCATCTACTGTCATTATATTACCCTGGTCTACCATCTACTGTCATTATATTACCCTGGTCTACCATCTACTGTCATTATATTACCCTGGTCTACCATCTACTGTCATTATATTACCCTGGTCTACCATCTACTGTCATTATATTACCCTGGTCTACCATCTACTGTCATTATATTACCCTGGTCTACTCTACTGTCATTATATTACCCTGGTCTACCATCTACTGTCATTATATTACCCTGGTCACCATCTACTGTCATTATATTACCCTGGTCTACCCTCTACTGTCACTTATATTACCATGGTCTTCCATCTACTGTCATTATATTACCCTGGTCTACCCTCTACTGTCATTTATTACCCTGGTCTACCATCTACTGTCTTTATATTACTCCTCTACTGTCATTATATTACCCTGGTCTACCATCTACTGTCATTATATTACACTGGTCTACCATCTACTGTCATTATATTACCCTGGTCTACCATCTACTGTCATTATATTACCCTGGTCTACCATCTACTGTCATTATATTAACCTGGTCTACCATCTACTGTCATTATATTACCCTGGTCTACCATCTACTGTCATTATATTACCCTGGTCTACCATCTACTGTCATTATATTACCCTGGTCTACCATCTACTGTCATTATATTACCCTGGTCTACCATCTACTGTCATTATATTACCCTCTCTACTGTCATTATATTACCCTGGTCTACCATCTACTGTCATTATATTACCCTGGTCTACCATCTACTGTCATTATATTACCCTGGTCTACCCTCTACTGTCATTATATTACCATGGTCTTCCATCTACTGTCATTATATTACCCTGGTCTACCCTCTACTGTCATTATATTACCCTGGTCTACTCTACTGTCATTATATTACCCTGGTCTACCATCTACTCTACTCATTATATTACCCTGGTCAACCATCTACTGTCATTATATTACCCTGGTCTACCCTCTACTGTCACTATATTACCATGGTCTTCCATCTACTGTCATAATATTACCCTGGTCTACCATCTACTGTCATTATATTACCCTCTACTGTCATTATATTACCCTGGTCTACCATCTACCGTCATTATATTACCCTGGTCCACCATCTACTGTCATTATATTACCCTGGTCTACCAGCTACTGTCATTATATTACCCTGGTCTACCATCTACTGTCATTATATTACCCTCTACTGTCATTATATTACCCTGGTCTACCATCTACTGTCATTATATTACCCTGGTCAACCATCTACTGTCATTATATTACCCTGGTCTACCCTCTACTGTCACTATATTACCATGGTCTTCCATCTACTGTCATAATATTACCCTGGTCTACCCTCTACTGTCACTTTATTACCCTGGTCTACCATCTACTGTCTTTATATTATCCTCTACTGTCATTATATTACCCTGGTCTACCATCTACTGTCATTCTATTACACTGGTCTACCATCTACTGTCATTATATTACCCTGGTCTACCATCTACTGTCATTATATTACCCTGGTCTACCATCTACTGTCATTATATTAACCTGGTCTACCATCTACTGTCATTATATTACCCTGGTCTACCATCTACTGTCATTATATTACCCTCTACTGTCATTATATTACCCTGGTCTACCATCTACTGTCATTATATTACCCTGGTCAACCATCTACTGTCATTATATTACCCTGGTCTACCCTCTACTGTCACTATATTACCATGGTCTTCCATCTACTGTCATAATATTACCCTGGTCTACCCTCTACTGTCACTTTATTACCCTGGTCTACCATCTACTGTCATTATATTATCCTCTACTGTCATTATATTACCCTGGTCTACCATCTACTGTCATTATATTACACTGGTCTACCATCTACTGTCATTATATTACCCTGGTCTACCATCTACTGTCATTATATTACCCTGGTCTACCATCTACTGTCATTATATTAACCTGGTCTACCATCTACTGTCATTATATTACCCTGGTCTACCATCTACTGTCATTATATTAACCTGGTCTACCATCTACTGTCATTTTATTACCCTGGTCTACCATCTACTGTCACTATATTACCCTGGTCTACCATCTACTGTCATTATATTACCCTGGTCTACCATCTACTGTCATTCTATTACACTGGTCTACCATCTACTGTCATTATATTACCCTGGTCTACCATCTACTGTCATTATATTAACCTGGTCTACCATCTACTGGCATTATATTACCCTGGTCTACCATCTACTGTCATTATATTACCCTGGTCACCATCTACTGTCATTATATTACCCTGGTCTACCATCTACTGTCATTATATTACCCTGGTCTACCATCTACTGTCATTATATTACCCATCTACTGTCATTATATTACCCTGGTCTACCATCTACTGTCATTATATTACCCTGGTCTACCATCTACTGTCATTATATTACCCTGGTCTACCATCTACTGTCATTATATTACCCTGGTCTACCATCTACTGTCATTATATTAACCTGGTCTACCATCTACTGTCATTATATTACCCTGGTCTACCATCTACTGTCATTATATTAACCTGGTCTACCATCTACTGTCATTATATTACCCTGGTCTACCATCTACTGTCATTATATTAACCTGGTCTACCATCTACTGTCATTATATTACCCTGGTCTACCATCTACTGTCATTATATTACCCTGTTCTACCATCTACTGTCATTGTATTACACTGGTCTACCATCTACTGTCACTATATTACCCTGGTCTAAACTCTACTGCCATTATATTACCCTGGTCTACCATCTACTGTCACTAGATTACACTGGTCTACCCTCTACTGACATTATATTACCCTGGTATACCATCTACTGTCATTATATTAACCTGGTCTACCATCTACTATCATGATATTACCCTGGTCTACCATCTACTGTCATTATATTAACCTGGTCTACCATCTACTGTCATTATATTACCATGGTCTACCATCTACTGTCATTATATTACCCTGGCCTACCCTCTACTGTCATTATATTACCCTGGTCTACCATCTACTGTTATTATATTACCCTCTACTGTCATTATATTTCCATGGTCGACCATCTACTGTCATTATATTACCCTGGTCTACCATCTACTGTCATTATATTACTCTGGTCTACCATCTACTGTGATTATATTACCCTGGTCTACCATTTACTGTCATTATATTAAACTGGTCTACCATCTGCTGTCATTATATTACCCTGTTCTACCATCTACTGTCATTATATTACCCTGGTCTACCATCTACTGTCATTATATTACCCTGGTCTACCATCTACTGTCATTATATTACACTGGTCTACCATCTACTGTCATTATATTACCCTGGTCTACCATCTACTGTCATTATATTAACCTGGTCTACCATCTACTGTCATTATATTACCCTGGTCTACCATCTACTGTCATTATATTACCCTGGTCTACCATCTACTGTCATTATATTACCCTGGTCTACCATCTACTGTCATTATATTACCCTGGTCTACCATCTACTGTCATTATATTACCCTCTACTACTGTCATTATATTACCCTGGTCTACCATCTACTGTCATTATATTACCCTGGTCTACCATCTACTGTCATTATATTACCCTGGTCTACCATCTACTGTCATTATATTACCCTGGTCTACCATCTACTGTCATTATATTAACCTGGTCTACCATCTACTGTCATTATATTACCCTGGTCTACCATCTACTGTCATTATATTAACCTGGTCTACCATCTACTGTCATTATATTACCCTGGTCTACCATCTACTGTCATTATATTAACCTGGTCTACCATCTACTGTCATTATATTACCCTGGTCTACCATCTACTGTCATTATATTACCCTGTTCTACCATCTACTGTCATTATATTACACTGGTCTACCATCTACTGTCACTATATTACCCTGGTCTAAATCTACTGTCATTATATTACCCTGGTCTACCATCTACTGTCACTATATTACACTGGTCTACCCTCTACTGACATTATATTACCCTGGTATACCATCTACTGTCATTATATTAACCTGGTCTACCATCTACTGTCATTATATTACCCTGGTCTACCATCTACTGTCATTATATTAACCTGGTCTACCATCTACTGTCATTATATTACCATGGTCTACCATCTACTGTCATTATATTACCCTGGTCTACCATCTACTGTCATTATATTACCCTACCATCTACTGTCATTATATTTCCATGGTCTACCATCTACTGTCATTATATTACCCTGGTCTACCATCTACTGTCATTATATTACCCTGGTCTACCATCTACTGTCATTATATTACCCTGGTCTACCATCTACTGTCATTATATTAAACTGGTCTACCATCTGCTGTCATTATATTACCCTGTTCTACCATCTACTGTCATTATATTACCCTGGTCTACCATCTACTGTCATTATATTACACTGGTCTACCATCTACTGTCATTATATTACCCTGGTCTACCATCTACTGTCATTATATTACCCTGGTCTACCATCTACTGTCATTATATTAACCTGTCTACCATCTACTGTCATTATATTACCCTGGTCTACCATCTACTGTCATTATATTACCCTGGTCTACCATCTACTGTCATTATATTACCCTGGTCTACCATCTACTGTCATTATATTAACCTGGTCTACCATCTACTGTCATTATATTACCCTGGTCTACCATCTACTGTCATTATATTACCCTGGTCTACCATCTACTGTCATTATATTACCCTGGTCTACCATCTACTGTCATTATATTACCCTGGTCTACCATCTACTGTCATTATATTACCCTGGTCTACCATCTACTGTCATTATATTACCCTGGTCTACCATCTACTGTCATTATATTACCCTGGTCTACCATCTACTGTCATTATATTACCCTGGTCTACCATCTACTGTCATTATATTACCCTGGTCTACCATCTACTGTCATTATATTACCTGGTCTACCATCTACTGTCATTATATTACCCTGGTCTACCATCTACTGTCATTATATTACCCTGGTCTACCATCTACTGTCATTATATTACCCTGGTCTACCATCTACTGTCATTATATTACCCTGGTCTACCATCTACTGTCATTATATTACCCTCTACTCTCATTATATTACCCTGGTCTACCATCTACTGTCATTATATTACCCTGGTCTACCATCTACTGTCATTATATTACCCTGGTCTACCATCTACTGTCATTATATTACCATGGTCTTCCATCTACTGTCATTATATTACCCTGGTCTACCCTCTACTGTCATTATATTACCCTGGTCTACCATCTACTGTCATTATATTATCCTCTACTGTCATTATATTACCCTGGTCTACCATCTACTGTCATTATATTACACTGGTCTACCATCTACTGTCATTATATTACCCTGGTCTACCATCTACTGTCATTATATTACCCTGGTCTACCATCTACTGTCATTATATTAACCTGGTCTACCATCTACTGTCATTATATTACCCTGGTCTACCATCTACTGTCATTATATTACCCTGGTCTACCATCTACTGTCATTATATTACCCTGGTCTACCATCTACTGTCATTATATTACCCTGGTCAACCATCTACTGTCATTATATTACCCTGGTCTACCATCTACTGTCATTATATTACCCTGGTCTACCATCTACTGTCATTATATTACCCTCCTCTACTGTCATTATATTACCCTGGTCTACCATCTACTGTCATTATATTACACTGGTCTACCATCTACTGTCATTATATTACCCTGGTCTACCATCTACTGTCATTATATTACCCTGGTCTACCATCTACTGTCATTATATTAACCTGGTCTACCATCTACTGTCATTATATTACCCTGGTCTACCATCTACTGTCATTATATTACCTGGTCTACCATCTACTGTCATTATATTACCCTGGTCTACCATCTACTGTCATTATATTACCCTGGTCTACCATCTACTGTCATTATATTACCCTGGTCTACCATCTACTGTCATTATATTACCCTGGTCTACCATCTACTGTCATTATATTACCCTGGTCTACCATCTACTGTCATTATATTAACCTGGTCTACCATCTACTGTCATTATATTACCCTGGTCTACCATCTACTGTCATTATATTACCCTGGTCTACCATCTACTGTCATTATATTACCCTGGTCTACCATCTACTGTCATTATATTACCCTGGTCTACCATCTACTGTCATTATATTACCCTGGTCTACTCTCATTATATTACCCTGGTCTACCATCTACTGTCATTATATTACCCTGGTCTACCATCTACTGTCATTATATTACCCTTGGTCTACCATCTACTGTCATTATATTACCCTGGTCTACCATCTACTGTCATTATATTAACCTGGTCTACCATCTACTGTCATTATATTACCCTGGTCTACCATCTACTGTCATTATATTACCCTGGTCTACCATCTACTGTCATTATATTACCCTGGTCTACCATCTACTGTCATTATATTACCCTGGTCTACCATCTACTGTCATTATATTACCTGGTCTACCATCTACTGTCATTATATTACCCTGGTCTACCATCTACTGTCATTATATTACACTGGTCTACCATCTACTGTCATTATATTACCCTGGTCTACCATCTACTGTCATTATATTACCCTGGTCTACCATCTACTGTCATTATATTACACTGGTCTACCCTCTACTGTCATTATATTACCCTGGTATACCATCTACTGTCATTATATTAACCTGGTCTACCATCTACTATCATGATATTACCCTAGTCTACCATCTACTGTCACTATATTACCCTGGTCTAAACTCTACTGCCATTATATTACCCTGGTCTACCATCTACTGTCATTATATTACCCTGGTCTACCATCTACTGTCATTATATTAACCTGGTCTACCATCTACTGTCATTATATTACCCTGGTCTACCATCTACTGTCATTATATTACCCTGGTCAACCATCTACTGTCATTATATTACCCTGGTCTACCATCTACTGTCATTATATTACCCTGGTCTACCATCTACTGTCATTATATTACCCTGGTCTTTACTGTCATTATATTACCCTGGTCTACCATCTACTGTCATTATATTACCCTGGTCTACCATCTACTGTCATTATATTACCCTGGTCTACCATCTACTGTCATTATATTACCCTGGTCTACCATCTACTGTCATTATATTAACCTGGTCTACCATCTACTGTCATTATATTACCCTGGTCTACCATCTACTGTCATTATATTACCCTGGTCTACCATCTACTGTCATTATATTACCCTGGTCTACCATCTACTGTCATTATATTACCCTGGTCTACCATCTACTGTCATTATATTACCCTCTACTGTCATTATATTACCCTGGTCTACCATCTACTGTCATTATATTACCCTGGTCAACCATCTACTGTCATTATATTACCCTGGTCTACCCTCTACTGTCACTATATTACCATGGTCTTCCATCTACTGTCATAATATTACCCTGGTCTACCCTCTACTGTCACTTTATTACCCTGGTCTACCATCTACTGTCTTTATATTATCCTCTACTGTCATTATATTACCCTGGTCTACCATCTACTGTCATTCTATTACACTGGTCTACCATCTACTGTCATTATATTACCCTGGTCTACCATCTACTGTCATTATATTACCCTGGTCTACCATCTACTGTCATTATATTAACCTGGTCTACCATCTACTGTCATTATATTACCCTGGTCTACCATCTACTGTCATTATATTACCCTCTACTGTCATTATATTACCCTGGTCTACCATCTACTGTCATTATATTACCCTGGTCAACCATCTACTGTCATTATATTACCCTGGTCTACCCTCTACTGTCACTTTATTACCCTGGTCTACCATCTACTGTCATTATATTATCCTCTACTGTCATTATATTACCCTGGTCTACCATCTACTGTCATTCTATTACACTGGTCTACCATCTACTGTCATTATATTACCCTGGTCTACCATCTACTGTCATTATATTACCCTGGTCTACCATCTACTGTCATTATATTAACCTGGTCTACCATCTACTGTCATTATATTACCCTGGTCTACCATCTACTGTCATTATATTAACCTGGTCTACCATCTACTGTCATTTTATTACCCTGGTCTACCATCTACTGTCACTATATTACCCTGGTCTACCATCTACTGTCATTATATTACCCTGGTCTACCATCTACTGTCATTCTATTACACTGGTCTACCATCTACTGTCATTATATTACCCTGGTCTACCATCTACTGTCATTATATTAACCTGGTCTACCATCTACTGGCATTATATTACCCTGGTCTACCATCTACCGTCATTATATTACCCTGGTCAACCATCTACTGTCATTATATTACCCTGGTCTACCATCTACTGTCATTATATTACCCTGGTCTACCATCTACTGTCATTATATTACCCTCTACTGTCATTATATTACCCTGGTCTACCATCTACTGTCATTATATTACCCTGGTCTACCATCTACTGTCATTATATTACCCTGGTCTACCATCTACTGTCATTATATTACCCTGGTCTACCATCTACTGTCATTATATTAACCTGGTCTACCATCTACTGTCATTATATTACCCTGGTCTACCATCTACTGTCATTATATTACCCTGGTCTACCATCTACTGTCATTATATTACCCTGGTCTACCATCTACTGTCATTATATTAACCTGGTCTACCATCTACTGTCATTATATTACCCTGGTCTACCATCTACTGTCATTATATTACCCTGTTCTACCATCTACTGTCATTGTATTACACTGGTCTACCATCTACTGTCACTATATTACCCTGGTCTAAACTCTACTGCCATTATATTACCCTGGTCTACCATCTACTGTCACTAGATTACACTGGTCTACCCTCTACTGACATTATATTACCCTGGTATACCATCTACTGTCATTATATTAACCTGGTCTACCATCTACTATCATGATATTACCCTGGTCTACCATCTACTGTCATTATATTAACCTGGTCTACCATCTACTGTCATTATATTACCATGGTCTACCATCTACTGTCATTATATTACCCTGGCCTACCCTCTACTGTCATTATATTACCCTGGTCTACCATCTACTGTTATTATATTACCCTCTACTGTCATTATATTACCATGGTCGACCATCTACTGTCATTATATTACCCTGGTCTACCATCTACTGTCATTATATTACTCTGGTCTACCATCTACTGTGATTATATTACCCTGGTCTACCATTTACTGTCATTATATTAAACTGGTCTACCATCTGCTGTCATTATATTACCCTGTTCTACCATCTACTGTCATTATATTACCCTGGTCTACCATCTACTGTCATTGTATTACACTGGTCTACCCTCTACTGTCATTATATTATCCTGGTCTACCATCTACTGTCATTATATTACCCTGGTCTACCTTCTACTGTCATTATATTAACCTAGTCTACCATCTACTGTCACTATATTACCCTGGTCTAAACTCTACTGCCATTATATTACCCTGGTCTACCATCTACTGTCATTATATTACCCTGGTCTACCATCTACTGTCATTATATTAACCTGGTCTACCATCTACTGGCATTATATTACCCTGGTCTACCATCTACCGTCATTATATTACCCTGGTCAACCATCTACTGTCATTATATTACCCTGGTCTACCATCTACTGTCATTATATTACCCTGGTCTACCATCTACTGTCATTATATTACCCTCTACTGTCATTATATTACCCTGGTCTACCATCTACTGTCATTATATTACCCTGGTCTACCATCTACTGTCATTATATTACCCTGGTCTACCATCTACTGTCATTATATTACCCTGGTCTACCATCTACTGTCATTATATTAACCTGGTCTACCATCTACTGTCATTATATTACCCTGGTCTACCATCTACTGTCATTATATTAACCTGGTCTACCATCTACTGTCATTATATTACCCTGGTCTACCATCTACTGTCATTATATTAACCTGGTCTACCATCTACTGTCATTATATTACCCTGGTCTACCATCTACTGTCATTATATTACCCTGTTCTACCATCTACTGTCATTGTATTACACTGGTCTACCATCTACTGTCACTATATTACCCTGGTCTAAACTCTACTGCCATTATATTACCCTGGTCTACCATCTACTGTCACTAGATTACACTGGTCTACCCTCTACTGACATTATATTACCCTGGTATACCATCTACTGTCATTATATTAACCTGGTCTACCATCTACTATCATGATATTACCCTGGTCTACCATCTACTGTCATTATATTAACCTGGTCTACCATCTACTGTCATTATATTACCATGGTCTACCATCTACTGTCATTATATTACCCTGGCCTAC
Organism: Oncorhynchus tshawytscha; assembly: GCF_018296145.1. Classification (NCBI taxonomy): domain Eukaryota; kingdom Metazoa; phylum Chordata; class Actinopteri; order Salmoniformes; family Salmonidae; genus Oncorhynchus; species Oncorhynchus tshawytscha. The sequence goes on along the minus strand of NW_024608733.1, from coordinate 43,710 downwards.
CCTCTACTGTCATTATATTACCCTGGTCTACCATCTACTGTTATTATATTACCCTCTACTGTCATTATATTACCATGGTCGACCATCTACTGTCATTATATTACCCTGGTCTACCATCTACTGTCATTATATTACTCTGGTCTACCATCTACTGTGATTATATTACCCTGGTCTACCATTTACTGTCATTATATTAAACTGGTCTACCATCTGCTGTCATTATATTACCCTGTTCTACCATCTACTGTCATTATATTACCCTGGTCTACCATCTACTGTCATTGTATTACACTGGTCTACCCTCTACTGTCATTATATTACCCTGGTCTACCATCTACTGTCATTATATTACCCTGGTCTACCTTCTACTGTCATTATATTAACCTAGTCTACCATCTACTGTCACTATATTACCCTGGTCTAAACTCTACTGCCATTATATTACCCTGGTCTACCATCTACTGTCATTATATTACCCTGGTCTACCATCTACTGTCATTATATTACCCTGGTCTACCATCTACTGTCATTATATTACCCTGGCATACCCTCTACTGTCAATATATTACCCTGGTCTACCATCTACTGTCATTATATTAACCTAGTCTACCATCTACTGTCACTATATTATCCTGGTCTAAACTCTACTGCCATTATATTACCCTGGTCTACCATCTACTGTCATTATATTACCCTGGTGTACCATCTACTGTCATTATATTGACCTGATCTACCATCTACTGTCATTATATTACCCTGGTCTACCATCTACTGTCATTATATTACTCTGGTCTACCATCTACTGTGATTATATTACCCTGGTCTACCATTTACTGTCATTATATTAAACTGGTCTACCGTCTGCTGTCATTATATTACCCTGTTCTACCATCTACTGTCATTATATTACACTGGTCTACCCTCTACTGTCATTATATTATCCTGGTCTACCATCTACTGTCATTATATTACCCTGGTCTACCTTCTACTGTCATTATATTAACCTAGTCTACCATCTACTGTCACTATATTACCCTGGTCTAAACTCTACTGCCATTATATTATCCTGGTCTACCATCTACTGTCAATATATCACCCTGGTATACCATCTACTATCATTATATTGACCTGATCTACCATCTACTGTCATTATATTAACCTGGTCTACCATCTACTGTCATTATATTGACCTGATCTACCATCTACTGTCATTATATTAACCTGGTTTACCATCTACTGTCAATATATTACCCTGGTCTACCATCTACTGTCATTATATTACTCTGGTCTACCATCTACTGTCATTATATTACCCTCTACTGTCATTATATTACCCTGGTCTACCATCTACTGTCATTATATTACCCTGGTCTACCATCTACTGTCATTATATTACCCTGGTCTACCATCTACTGTCATTATATTACCCTGGTCTACCATCTACTGTCATTATATTAACCTGGTCTACCATCTACTGTCATTATATTACCCTGGTCTACCATCTACTGTCATTATATTAACCTGGTCTACCATCTACTGTCATTATATTACCCTGGTCTACCATCTACTGTCATTATATTAACCTGGTCTACCATCTACTGTCATTATATTACCCTGGTCTACCATCTACTGTCATTATATTACCCTGTTCTACCATCTACTGTCATTGTATTACACTGGTCTACCATCTACTGTCACTATATTACCCTGGTCTAAACTCTACTGCCATTATATTACCCTGGTCTACCATCTACTGTCACTAGATTACACTGGTCTACCCTCTACTGACATTATATTACCCTGGTATACCATCTACTGTCATTATATTAACCTGGTCTACCATCTACTATCATGATATTACCCTGGTCTACCATCTACTGTCATTATATTAACCTGGTCTACCATCTACTGTCATTATATTACCATGGTCTACCATCTACTGTCATTATATTACCCTGGCCTACCCTCTACTGTCATTATATTACCCTGGTCTACCATCTACTGTTATTATATTACCCTCTACTGTCATTATATTACCCTGGTCTACCATCTACTGTCATTATATTACCCTGGTCTACCATCTACTGTCATTATATTAACCTGGTCTACCATCTACTGTCATTATATTACCCTGGTCTACCATCTACTGTCATTATATTAACCTGGTCTACCATCTACTGTCATTATATTACCCTGGTCTACCATCTACTGTCATTATATTACCCTGGTCTACCATCTACTGTCATTATATTACCCTCTACTGTCATTATATTACCCTGGTCTACCATCTACTGTCATTATATTACCCTGGTCAACCATCTACTGTCATTATATTACCCTGGTCTACCCTCTACTGTCACTATATTACCATGGTCTTCCATCTACTGTCATTATATTACCCTGGTCTACCCTCTACTGTCATTATATTACCTGGTCTACCATCTACTGTCATTATATTATCCTCTACTGTCATTATATTACCCTGGTCTACCATCTACTGTCATTATATTACACTGGTCTACCATCTACTGTCATTATATTACCCTGGTCTACCATCTACTGTCATTATATTACCCTGGTCTACCATCTACTGTCATTATATTAACCTGGTCTACCATCTACTGTCATTATATTACCCTGGTCTACCATCTACTGTCATTATATTACCTGGTCTACCATCTACTGTCATTATATTACCCTGGTCTACCATCTACTGTCATTATATTACCCTGGTCAACCATCTACTGTCATTATATTACCCTGGTCTACCATCTACTGTCATTATATTACCCTGGTCTACCATCTACTGTCATTATATTATCTACCATCTACTGTCATTATATTACCCTGTTCTACCATCTACTGTCATTATATTACCCTGGTCTACCATCTACTGTCATTATATTACCTGGTCTACCATCTACTGTCATTATATTACCCTGTTCTACCATCTACTGTCATTGTATTACACTGGTCTACCATCTACTGTCACTATATTACCCTGGTCTACCATCTACTGTCATTATATTACCCTGGTCTACCATCTACTGTCATTATATTACCCTGGTCTACCATCTACTGTCATTATATTGACCAGTCTATCATCTACTGTCATTATATTACCCTGGTCTACCATCTACTGTCATTATATTATCCTGGTCTACAATCTACTGTCACTATATTACCCTGGTCTAAATCTACTGCCATTATATTATCCTGGTCTATCATCTACTGTCATTATATTACCTGGTCTACCTCTACTGTCATTATATTACCCTGGTATACCATCTACTGTCATTATATTGACCTGGTCTACCATGTACTGTCATTATATTACCCTGGTCTACCATCTACTGTCATTATATTACCCTCTACTGTCATTATATTACCTGGTCTACCATCTACTGTCATTATATTACCCTGGTCAACCATCTACTGTCATTATATTACCCTGGTCTACCATCTACTGTCATTATATTACCATGGTCTACCATCTACTGTCATTATATTACCCTGGTCTACCATCTACTGTCATTATATTACCCTGGTCTACCATCTACTGTCACTATATTACCCTGGTCTACCATCTACTGTCATTATATTACCCTGGTCTACTCTACTGTCATTATATTACCCTGGTCTACCATCTACTGTCATTATATTACCCTGGTCTACCATCTACTGTCATTATATTACCCTGTTCTACATTCTACTGTCATTATATTAACCTGGTCTACCATCTACTGTCATTATATTACCCTGGTCTACTCTACTGTCATTATATTACCCTGGTCTACCATCTACTGTCATTATATTACCATGGTCTACCATCTACTGTCATTATATTACCCTGGTCTACCATCTTCTGTCATTATATTACCCTCTCTACTGTCATTATATTACCCTGGTCTACCATCTACTGTCATTCTATTACACTGGTCTACCATCTACTGTCATTATATTACCATGGTCTACCATCTACTGTCATTATATTACCCTGGTCTACCATCTACTGTCATTATATTAACCTGGTCTACCATCTACTGTCACTATATTACCCTCTACTGTCATTATATTACCCTGGTTATATTAACATCTACTGTCAATATATTACCCCAGTCTACCATCTACTGTCATTATATTACCCTGGTCTACCATCTACTGTCATTATATTATCCTGGTCTACAATCTACTGTCACTGTATTACCCTGGTCTAAACTCTACTGCCATTATATTACCCTGGTCTATCATTTACTGTCACTAGATCACCCTGGTCTACCCTCTACTGTCATTATATTACCCTGGTATACCATCTACTGTCATTATATTGACCTGGTCTACCATCTACTGTCATGATATTACCCTGGTCTACCATCTACTGTCATTATATTACTCTTGTCTACCATCTACTGTGATTATATTACCCTGGTCTACCATTTACTGTCAATATATTGCACTGGTCTACCATCTACTGTCATTATATTACCCTGGTCAACCATCTACTGTCATTATATCACCCTGGTCTACCATCTACTGTCATTATATTACCCTCTACTGTCATTATTTTATCCTGGTCTACCATTTACTGTCATTATATTACCCTGGTCTACCATCTACTGTCATTATATTACCCTGGTCTACCATCTACTGTCACTATATTACTCTGGTCTACCATCTACTGTCATTATATTACCCTCTACTGTCATTATATTACCCTGGTCTACCATCTACTGTCATTCTATTACACTGGTCTACCATCTACTGTCATTATATTACCCTGGTCTACCATCTACTGTCATTTTATTACCCTGGTCTACCATCTACTGTCATTATATTACCCTGTTCTACCGTCTACTGTCATTATATTAACCTGGTCTACCATCTACTGTCACTATCTTACCCTCTACTTTCATTATATTACCCTGGTCTACCATCTACTGTCATTATATTACCCTGTTCTACCATCTACTGTCCTTATATTATCCTGGTTTACAATCTACTGTCACTATATTACCCTGGTCTAAACTCTACTGCCATTATATTACCCTGGTCTATCATCTACTGTCACTAGATCACCCTGGTCTCCCCTCTACTGTCATTATATTACCCTGGTATACCATCTACTGTCATTATATTAACCTGGTCTACCATCTTCTGTCATTATATTACCCTCTACTGTCATTATATTACCATGGTCTACCATCTACTGTCATAATATTTCCCTGGTCTACCCTCTACTGTCATTATATTACCCTGGTCTACCATCTACTGTCACTATATTACCCTGGTCTACCATCTTCTGTCATTATATTACCCTCTACTGTCATTATATTACCCTGGTCTACCATCTACTGTCACTATATTACCCTGGTCTACCATCTTCTGTCATTATATTACCCTCTACTGTCATTATATTATCCTGGTCTACCATCTACTGTCATTCTATTACACTGGTCTACCATCTACTGTCATTATATTACCCTGGTCTACCATCTACTGTCATTATATTACCCTGGTCTACCATCAACTGTCAATATATTACCCTGGTCTACCTTCTACTGTCATTATATTAACCTGGTCTACCATCTACTGTCACTATATTACCCTCTACTGTCATTATATTACCCTGGTCTACCATCTACTGTCAATATATTACCCATGTCTATCATCTACTGTCATTATATTACCCTGGTCTACCATATACTGTCCTTATATTATCCTGGTCTACAATCTACTGTCACTATATTACCCTGGTCTAAACTCTACTGCCATTATATTACCCTGGTCTATCATTTACTGTCACTAGATCACCCTGGTCTACCCTCTACTGTAATTATATTACCCTGGTATACCATCTACTGTCATTATATTAACCTGGTCTACCATCTACTGTCATGATATTACCCTGGTCTACCATCTACTGTCATTATATTACTCTGGTCTACCATCTACTGTGATTATATTACCCTGGTCTACCATTTACTGTCATTATATTGCACTGGTCTACCATCTACTGTCATTATATTACCCTGTTCTACCATCTACTGTCATTATATTACCCTGGTCAACCATCTACTGTCATTATATCACCCTGGTCTACCATCTACTGTCATTATATTACCCTGGTCTACCATCTACTGTCATTATATTACCATCTACTGTCATTATTTTACCCTGGTCTACCATCTACTGTCATTATATTACCCTGGTCAACCATCTACTGTCATTATATTACCCTGGTCTACCATCTACTGTCATTATATTACCCTGGTCTACCATCTACTGTCATTATATTACCCTGGTCTACCATCTACTGTCACTATATTACTCTGGTCTACCATCTACTGTCATTATATTACCCTCTACTGTCATTATATTACCCTGGTCTACCATCTACTGTCATTCTATTACACTGGTCTACCATCTACTGTCATTATATTACCCTGGTCTACCATCTATTGTCATTATATTACCCTGGTCTACCATCTACTGTCATTATATTACCCTGTTCTACCTTCTACTGTCATTATATTAACCTGGTCTACCATCTACTGTCACTATATTACCCATCTACTGTCATTATATTACCCTGGTCTACCATTTACTGTCAGTATACCCCAGTCTATCATCTACTGTCATTATATTACCCTGGTCTACCATCTACTGTCCTTATATTATCCTGGTCTACAATCTACTGTCACTATATTACCCTGGTATACCATCTACTGTCATTATATTACCTGGTCTACCATCTACTGTCATTATATTACCCTGGTCTACCATCTACTGTCATTATATTACCCTCTCTACTGTCATTATATTACCCTGGTCTACCATCTACTGTCATTATATTACCCTGGTCAACCATCTACTGTCATTATATTACCCTGGTCTACCCTCTACTGTCACTATATTACCATGGTCTACCATCTACTGTCATAATATTACCCTGGTCCACCCTCTACTGTCATTATATTACCCTGGTCTACCATCTACTGTCACTATATTACCCTGGTCTACCATCTACTGTCATTATATTACCCTCTACTGTCATTTTATTACCCTGGTCTACCATCTACTGTCAGTATATTACCCTGGTCCCCACTGTCATTATATTACATCTACTGTCATTATATTACCCTGGTCTACCATCTACTGTCATTATATTACCCTGGTCTACCATCTACTCATTATATTACCCTGGTCTACCATCTACTGTCACTATATTACCCTGGTCTAAACTCTACTGTCATTATATTACCTGGTCTACCATCTACTGTCACTATATTACCATGGTCTACCATCTACTGTCATTATATTACCCTGGTCTACCCTCTACTGTCATTATATTACCCTGGTCTACCATCTACTGTCACTATATTACCCTGGTCTACCATCTACTGTCAATATATTACCCCAGTCTATCATCTACTGTCATTATATTACCCTGGTCTAACATCTACTGTCCTTATATTATCCTGGTCTACAATCTACTGTCACTGTATTACCCTGGTTTAAACTCTACTTTCATTATATTACCCTGGTCTATCATTTACTGTCACTAGATCACCCTGGTCTACCCTCTACTGTCATTATATTACCCTGGTATACCATCTACTGTCATTATATTGACCTGGTCTACCATCTACTGTCATGATATTACCCTGGTCTACCATCTCCTTTCATTATATTACTCTGGTCTACCATCTACTGTGATTATATTACCCTGGTCTACCATTTACTGTCATTATATTGCACTGGTCTACCATCTACTGTCATTATATTACCCTGTCTACCATCTACTGTCATTATATTACCCTGGTCAACCATCTACTGTCATTATATTACCCTGGTCTATATCTACCCTGTCATTCTACTGTCATTATTTTACCCTGGTCTACCATCTACTGTCATTATATTACCCTGGTCAACCATCTACTGTCATTATATTACCCTGGTCTACTATCTACTGTCATTATATTACCCTGGTCTACCATCTACTGTCATTATATTACCCTGGTCTACCATCTACTGTCACTATATTACCTGGTCTACCATCTACTGTCATTATATTACCCTCTACTGTCATTATATTACCCTGGTCTACCATCTACTGTCATTCTATTACACTGGTCTACCATCTACTGTCATTATATTACCCTGTTCTACCTTCTACTGTCATTATATTAACCTGGTCTACCATCTACTGTCACTATATTACCCTGGTCTACTGTCATTATATTACCCTGGTCTACCATCTACTGTCAGTATATTACCCTGGTCTATCATCTACTGTCATTATATTACCCTGGTCTACCATCTACTGTCCTTATATTATCCTGGTCTACAATCTACTGTCACTATATTACCCTGGTCTAAACTCTACTGCCATTATATTATCCTGGTCTATCATCTACTGTCACTAGATCACCCTGGTCTCCCTCTACTGTCATTATATTACCCTGGTATACCATCTACTGTCATTATATTGACCTGGTCTACCATGTACTGTCATTATATTACCCTGGTCTACCATCTACTGTCATTATATTACCCTCTACTGTCATTATATTACCCTGGTCTACCATCTACTGTCATTATATTACCCTGGTCAACCATCTACTGTCATTATATTACCCTGGTCTACCCTATCTACTGTCACTATATTACCATGGTCTACCATCTACTGTCATATATTACCCTGGTCTACCCTCTACTGTCATTATATTACCCTGGTCTACCATCTACTGTCACTATATTACCCTGGTCTACCATCTACTGTCATTATATTACCCTCTACTGTCATTATATTACCCTGGTCTACCATCTACTGTCATTATATTACCTGGTCTACCATCTACTGTCATTATATTACCCTGGTCTACCATCTACTGTCATTATATTAACCTGGTCTACCATCTACTGTCATTATATTACCCTCTACTGTCATTATATTACCCTGGTCTACCATCTACTGTCATGATATTACCCTGGTCTACCATCTACTGTCATTATATTACTCTGGTCTACCATCTACTGTCATTATATTACCCTGGTCTACCATCTACTGTCATTATATTACACTGGTCTACCATCTACTGTCATTATATTACCCTGGTCTACCATCTACTGTCATTATATTACCCTGGTCTACCATCTACTGTCACTATATTACCCTGGTCTACCATCTACTGTCATTATATTACCCTGGTCTACCATCTACTGTCATTATATTACCCTCTACTGTCATTATATTACCCTGGTCTACCCTCTACTGTCATTATATTACCCTGGTCAACCATCTACTGTCATTATATTACCCTGGCCTACCATCTACTGTCATTATATTACCCTGGTCTACCATCTACTGTCATTATATTACCCTGCTCTACCATCTACTGTCATTATATTAACCTGGTCTACCATCTACTGTCATTATATTACCCTGGTCTACCATCTACTGTCATTATATTACCCTGGTCTACCATCTACTGTCATTATATTACCCTGGTCTACCATCTACTGTCATTATATTACCCTGGTCTACCATCTACTGTCATTATATTACCCATCTACTGTCATTATATTATCCTGGTCTACCATCTACTGTCATTATATTACCCTGGTCTACCATCTACTGTCATTATATTACCTGGTCTACCATCTACTGTCATTATATTACCCTGGTCTACCATCTACTGTCATTATATTACCCTGGTCTACCATCTACTGTCACTATATTACCCTGGTCTACCATCTACTGTCATTATATTACCCTGGTCTACCATCTACTGTCACTATATTACCCTGGTCTACCCTCTACTGTCATTATATTACCCTGGTCTACCATCTACTGTCATTATATTACCCTGGTCTACCATCTACTGTCATTATATTACCCTGGTCTACCATCTACTGTCATTATATTACCCTGGTCTACCATCTACTGTCATTATATTACCCTGGTCTACCCTCTACTGTCATTATATTACCCTGGTCTACCATCTACTGTCATTATATTACCCTGGTCTACATCTACTGTCATTATATTACTACCATCTACTGTCATTATATTACCCTGGTCTACCATCTACTGTCATTATATTACCCTGGTCTACCATCTACTGTCATTATATTACCCTGGTCTACCATCTACTGTCATTATATTACCTGGTCTACCATCTACTGTCATTATATTAACCTGGTCTACCATCTACTGTCATTATATTACTACCATCTACTGTCATTATATTACCCTGGTCTACCATCTACTGTCATTATATTACCAGTCTATCATCTACTGTCATTATATTACCCTGGTCTACCATCTACTGTCATTATATTACCTGGTCTACCATCTACTGTCATTATATTACCCTGGTCTAAACATCTACTGTCATTATATTACCCTGGTCTACCATCTACTGTCACTATATTACCCTGGTCTACCATCTACTGTCATTATATTGACCCTGGTCTACCATCTACTGTCATTATATTACCCTGGTCTACCATCTACTGTCATTATATTACCCTCTACTGTCATTATATTACCCTGGTCTACCATCTACTGTCATTATATTACCCTGGTCTACCATCTACTGTCATTATATTACCCTGGTCTACCATCTACTGTCACTATATTACCATGGTCTACCATCTACTGTCATTATATTACCCTGGTCTACCATCTACTGTCATTATATTACCCTGGTCTACCATCTACTGTCATTATATTACCCTGGTCTACCATCTACTGTCATTATATTACCCTCTATCTACTGTCATTATATTACCCTGGTCTACCATCTACTGTCATTATATTACCCTGGTCTACCATCTACTGTCATTATATTACCCTGGTCTACCATCTACTGTCATTATATTACCCTGGTCTACCATCTACTGTCATTATATTACCCTGGTCTACCATCTACTGTCATTATATTACCTGGTCTACCATCTACTGTCATTATATTACCCTGGTCTACTACTGTCATTATATTACCCTGGTCTACCATCTACTGTCATTATATTACCCTGGTCTACCATCTACTGTCATTATATTACCTGGTCTACCATCTACTGTCATTATATTACCTGGTCTACCATCTACTGTCATTATATTACCCTGGTTTAAACCATCTACTGTCATTATATTACCCTGGTCTATCATCTACTGTCATTATATTACCCTACTGGTCTGGTCACCATCTACTGTCATTATATTACCTGGTCTACCATCTACTGTCATTATATTACCCTGGTCTACCATCTACTGTCATTATATTACCCTGGTCTACCATCTACTGTCATTATATTACCCTGGTCTACCATCTACTGTCATTATATTACCCTGGTCTACCATCTACTGTCATTATATTAACCATCTACTGTCATTATATTACCCTGGTCTACCATCTACTGTCATTATATTACCCTGTCATTACTGTCATTACCCTGGTCTACCATCTACTGTCATTATATTACCCTGGTCTACCCTCTTTTACTGTCCATTATATTACCCTGGTCTACCATCTACTGTCACTATATTACCCTGGTCTACCATCTACTGTCATTATATTACCCTCTACTGTCATTATATTACCTGGTCTACCATCTACTGTCATTATATTACCCTGGTCTACCATCTACTGTCATTATATTACCCTGGTCTACCATCTACTGTCATTATATTACCTGGTCTACCATCTACTGTCATTATATTACCTGGTCTACCATCTACTGTCATTATATTACCCTCTACTGTCATTATATTACCCTGGTCTACCATCTACTGTCATTATATTACCCTGGTCAACCATCTACTGTCATTATATTACCCTGGTCTACCCTCTACTGTCACTATATTACCCTGGTCTACCATCTACTGTCATAATATTACCCTGGTCTACCCTCTACTGTCATTATATTACCCTGGTCTACCATCTACTGTCATTATATTACCCTGGTCTACCATCTACTGTCATTATATTACCCTGGTCTACCATCTACTGTCATTATATTACCCTGGTCTACCATCTACTGTCATTATATTACCCTGGTCTACCATCTACTGTCATTATATTACCCCTGGTCTACCATCTACTGTCATTATATTACCTGGTCTACCATCTACTGTCATTATATTACCCTGGTCTACCATCTACTGTCATTATATTACTCTGGTCTACCATCTACTGTCATTATATTACCCTGGTCTACCATCTACTGTCATTATATTACCCTGGTCTACCATCTACTGTCATTATATTACCCTGGTCTACCATCTACTGTCATTATATTACCCTGGTCTACCATCTACTGTCATTATATTACCCTGGTCTAAACCATCTACTGTCATTATATTACCCTGGTCTACCATCTACTGTCATTATATTACCCTGGTCTACCATCTACTGTCATTATATTACCCTGGTCTACTGTCATTATATTACCCTGGTCTACCATCTACTGTCATTATATTACCCTGGTCTACCATCTACTGTCATTATATTACCCTGGTCTACCATCTACTGTCATTATATTACCCTGGTCTACCATCTACTGTCATTATATTACCCTGGTCTACCATCTACTGTCATTATATTACCCTGGTCTACCATCTACTGTCATTATATTACCCTGGTCTACCATCTACTGTCATTATATTACCCTCTACTGTCATTATATTACCCTGGTCTACCATCTACTGTCATTATATTACCCTGGTCTACCATCTACTGTCATTATATTACCCTGGTCTACCATCTACTGTCATTATATTACCCTGGTCTACCATCTACTGTCATTATATTACCCTGGTCTACCATCTACTGTCATTATATTACCCTGGTCTACCATCTACTGTCATTATATTACCCTGGTCTACCATCTACTGTCATTATATTACCCTGGTCTACCATCTACTGTCATTATATTGACCTGATCTACCATCTACTGTCATTATATTAACCTGGTCTACCATCTACTGTCATTATATTGACCTGATCTACCATCTACTGTCATTATATTAACCTGGTCTACCATCTACTGTCATTATATTACCCTGGTCTACCATCTACTGTCATTATATTACTCTGGTCTACCATCTACTGTGATTATATTACCCTGGTCTATCATCTACTGTCATTATATTACCCTGGTCTACCATCTACTGTCATTATATTAACCTGGTCTACCCTCTACTGTCATTATATTACCCTGGTCTACCATCTACTGTCATTATATTACCCTGGTCAACCATCTACTGTCATTATATTACCCTGGTCTACCATCTACTGTCATTATATTACCCTGGTCTACCATCTACTGTCATTATATTACTCTGGTCTACCATCTACTGTGAGTATATTACCCTGGTCTACCATTTACTTTCATTATATTACCCTAGTCTACCATCTACTGTCATTATATTACCCTGGTCTACCATCTACTGTCATTATATTACCCTCTACTGTCATTATATTACCCTGGTCTACCATCTACCATCATTATATTACCCTGGTCAACCATCTACTGTCATTATATTACCCTGGTCTACCATCTACTGTCATTATATTACCCTGGTCTACCATCTACTGTCAATATATTACCCCCTCTACTGTCATTATATTACCCTGGTCTACCATCTACTGTCATTATATTACCCTGGTCAACCATCTACTGTCATTATATTACCCTGGTCTACCCTCTACTGTCACTATATTACCATGGTCGACCATCTACTGTCATTATATTACCCTGGTCTACCATCTACTGTCATTATACTACTCTTGTCTACCATCTACTGTCAATATATTACCCTCTACTGTCATTATATTACCCTGGTCTACCATCTACTGTCATTATATTACCCTGGTCAACCATCTACTGTCATAATATTACCCTGGTCTACCCTCTACTGTCATTATATTACCCTGGTCTACCATCTACTGTCACTATATTACCCTGGTCTTCCATCTACTGTCATTATATTACCCTCTACTGTCATTATATTACCCTGGTCTACCATCTACTGTCATTCTATTACACTGGTCAACCATCTACTGTCATTATATTACCCTGGTCTACCATCTACTGTCATTATATTACCCTGGTCTACCATCTACTGTCATTATATTAACCTGGTCTACCATCTACTGTCATTATATTACCCTCTACTGTCATTATATTACCCTGGTCTGCCATCTACTGTCATTATATTACCCTGGTCAACCATCTACTGTCATTATATTACCCTGGTCTACCATCTACTGTCATTATATTACCCTGGTCTACCATCTACTGTCATTATATTAACCTGGTCTACCATCTACTGTCATTATATTACCCTCTACTGTCATTATATTACCCTGGTCTACCCTCTACTGTCATTATATTACCCTGGTCTACCATCTACTGTCACTATATTACCCTGGTCTACCATCTACTGTCATTATATTACCCTCTACTGTCATTATATTACCCTGGTCTACCATCTACTGTCATTATATTACCCTGGTCTACCATCTACTGTCATTATATTACCCTGTTCTACCTTCTACTGTCATTATATTAACCTGGTCTACCATCTACTGTCACTATTACCCTTACCCTCTACTGTCATTTTATTACCCTGGTCTACCATCTACTGTCAGTATACCCCTGGTCTATCATCTACTGTCATTATATTACCCTGGTCTACCATCTACTGTCATTATATTAACCTGGTCTACCATCTACTGTCACTATATTACCCTGGTCTAAACTCTACTGCCATTATATTACCCTGGTCTACCATCTACTGTCATTATATTACCCTGGTCTACCATCTACTGTCATTATATTGACCTGATCTACCATCTACTGTCATTATATTAACCTGGTCTACCATCTACTGTCATTATATTACCTGATCTACCATCTACTGTCATTATATTAACCTGGTCTACCATCTACTGTCACTATATTACCCTGGTCTAAATCTACTGTCATTATATTACCCTGGTCTACCATCTACTGTCATTATATTACCCTGGTCTACCATCTACTGTCATTATATTACCCTGGTCTACCATCTACTGTCATTATATTAACCTGGTCTACCATCTACTGTCATTATATTACCTGGTCTACCATCTACTGTCATTATATTACCCTGGTCTACCATCTACTGTCATTATATTACCCTGGTCTACCATCTACTGTCATTATATTACCCTGGTCTACCATCTACTGTCATTATATTACCCTGGTCTACATCTACTGTCATTATATTACCCTGGTCTACCATCTACTGTCACTTATATTACCCTGGTCTACCATCTACTGTCATTATATTACCTGGTCTACCATCTACTGTCATTATATTACCCTGGTCTACCATCTACTGTCATTATATTACCCTGGTCTACCATCTACTGTCATTATATTACCCTGGTCTACCATCTACTGTCATTATATTACCCTGGTCTACCATCTACTGTCATTATATTACCCTGGTCTACCATCTACTGTCATTATATTACCATCTACTGTCATTATATTACCCTGGTCTACCATCTACTGTCATTATATTACCCTGGTCTACCATCTACTGTCATTATATTACCCTGGTCTACCATCTACTGTCATTATATTACCCTGGTCTACCATCTACTGTCATTATATTAACCTGGTCTACCATCTACTGTCATTATATTACCCATCTACTGTCATTATATTACCCTGGTCTACCATCTACTGTCATTATATTACCCTGGTCTACCATCTACTGTCATTATATTACCCTGGTCTACCATCTACTGTCATTATATTACCCTCTACTGTCATTATATTACCCTGGTCTACCATCTACTGTCATTATATTACCCTGGTCTACCATCTACTGTCATTATATTACCCTGGTCTACCATCTACTGTCATTATATTACCCTGGTCTACCATCTACTGTCATTATATTACCCTGGTCTACCATCTACTGTCATTATATTACCCTGGTCTACCATCTACTGTCATTATATTACCCTCTACTGTCATTATATTACCCTGGTCTACCATCTACTGTCATTATATTACCCTGGTCTACCATCTACTGTCATTATATTACCCTGGTCTACCATCTACTGTCATTATATTACCCTGGTCTACCATCTACTGTCATTATATTACCCTGGTCTACCATCTACTGTCATTATATTACCCTGGTCTACCATCTACTTGTCATTATATTACCCTGGTCTACCATCTACTGTCATTATATTACCCTGGTCTACCATCTACTGTCATTATATTAACCTAGTCTACCATCTACTGTCACTATATTACCCTGGTCTAAACTCTACTGCCATTATATTACCTGGTCTACCATCTACTGTCATTATATTACCCTGGTATACCATCTACTGTCATTATATTGACCTGATCTACCATCTACTGTCATTATATTAACCTGGTCTACCATCTACTGTCATTATATTGACCTGATCTACCATCTACTCTCATTATATTAACCTGGTCTACCATCTACTGTCAATATATTACCCTGGTCTACCATCTACTGTCATTATATTACTCTGGTCTACCATCTACTGTGAGTATATTACCCTGGTCTATCATCTACTGTCATTATATTACCCTGGTCTACCATCTACTGTCATTATATTAACCTGGTCTACCCTCTACTGTCATTATATTACCCTGGTCTACCATCTACTGTCATTATATTACCCTGGTCAACCATCTACTGTCATTATATTACCCTGGTCTACCATCTACTGTCAATATATTACCCTGGTCTACCATCTACTGTCATTATATTACTCTGGTCTACCATCTACTGTGAGTATATTACCCTGGTCTACCATTTACTTTCATTATATTACCCTAGTCTACCATCTACTGTCATTATATTACCCTGGTCTACCATCTACTGTCATTATATTACCCTCTACTGTCATTATATTACCCTGGTCTACCATCTACCATCATTATATTACCCTGGTCAACCATCTACTGTCATTATATTACCCTGGTCTACCATCTACTGTCATTATATTACCCTGGTCTACCATCTACTGTCAATATATTACCCTCTACTGTCATTATATTACCCTGGTCTACCATCTACTGTCATTATATTACCCTGGTCAACCATCTACTGTCATTATATTACCCTGGTCTACCCTCTACTGTCACTATATTACCATGGTCGACCATCTACTGTCATTATATTACCCTGGTCTACCATCTACTGTCATTATACTACTCTTGTCTACCATCTACTGTCAATATATTACCCTCTACTGTCATTATTACCCTGGTCTACCATCTACTGTCATTATATTACCCTGGTCAACCATCTACTGTCATAATATTACCCTGGTCTACCCTCTACTGTCATTATATTACCCTGGTCTACCATCTACTGTCACTATATTACCCTGGTCTTCCATCTACTGTCATTATATTACCCTCTACTGTCATTATATTACCCTGGTCTACCATCTACTGTCATTCTATTACACTGGTCAACCATCTACTGTCATTATATTACCCTGGTCTACCATCTACTGTCATTATATTACCCTGGTCTACCATCTACTGTCATTATATTAACCTGGTCTACCATCTACTGTCATTATATTACCCTCTACTGTCATTATATTACCCTGGTCTGCCATCTACTGTCATTATATTACCCTGGTCAACCATCTACTGTCATTATATTACCCTGGTCTACCCTCTACTGTCACTATATTACCATGGTCTACCATGTACTGTCATAATTTTACCCTGGTCTACCCTCTACTGTCATTTTATTACCCTGGTCTACCATCTACTGTCACTATATTACCCTGGTCTGCCATCTACTGTCATTATATTACCCTCTACTGTCATTATATTACCCTGGTCTACCATCTACTGTCAATATATTACCCCAGTCTATCATCTACTGTCATTATATTACCCTGGTCTACCATCTACTGTCCTTATATTACCCTGGTCTATCATCTACTGTCAATATATTACCCCAGTCTACCATCTACTGTCATTATATTGACCTGGTCAACCATCTACTGTCATGATATTACCCTGGTCTACCATCTACTGTCATTATATTACCCTGGTCTACCATCTACTGTCATTATATTACCCTGGTCTACCATCTACTGTCACTATATTACCCTGGTCTAAACTCTACTGCCATTATATTACCCTGGTCTACCATCTACTGTCATTATATTACCCTGGTCTACCATCTACTGTCATTATATTACCCTGGTCTACCATCTACTGTCATTATATTACCTGGTCACCATCTACTGTCATTATATTACACTGGTCTACCATCTACTGTCATTATATTACCCTGGTCTACCATCTACTGTCACTATATTACCCTGGTCTTCCATCTACTGTCATTATATTACCCTCTACTGTCATTATATTACCCTGGTCTACCATCTACTGTCATTATATTACCTGGTCAACCATCTACTGTCATTATATTACCCTGGTCTACCATCTACTGTCATTATATTACCCTGGTCTACCATCTACTGTCATTATATTAACCTGGTCTACCATCTACTGTCATTATATTACCCTCTACCATCTACTCATTATATTACCCTGGTCTGCCATCTACTGTCATTATATTACCCTGGTCACCATCTACTGTCATTATATTACCCTGGTCTACCATCTACTGTCACTATATTACCCTGGTCTACCATGTACTGTCATAATATTACCTGGTCTACCCTCTACTGTCATTATATTACCCTGGTTCTACCATCTTTACTGTCACTATATTACCCTGGTCTGCCATCTACTGTCATTATATTACCCTGGTCTCTACTGTCATTATATTACCCTGGTCTACCATCTACTGTCATTATATTACCCTGGTCTACCATCTACTGTCATTATATTACCCTGGTCTACCATCTACTGTCATTATATTACCCTGGTCTACCATCTACTGTCATTATATTACCCTGGTCTACCATCTACTGTCATTATATTGACCCTGGTCTACCATCTACTGTCATTATATTACCCTGGTCTACCATCTACTGTCATTATATTACCCTGTTCTACCATCTACTGTCATTATATTACCCTGGTCTACCATCTACTGTCATTATATTACCCTGGTCTAAACATCTACTGTCATTATATTACCCTGGTCTACCATCTACTGTCATTATATTACCTGGTCTACCATCTACTGTCATTATATTACCCTGGTCTACCATCTACTGTCATTATATTACCCTGGTCTACCATCTACTGTCATTATATTACACTGGTCTATCATCTACTGTCATTATATTACCCTGGTCTACCATCTACTGTCATTATATTACCCTGGTCTACCATCTACTGTCATTATATTACCTGGTCTACCATCTACTGTCACTATATTACCCTGGTCTAAACTCTACTGTCATTATATTACCCTGGTCTACCATCTACTGTCATTATATTACCCTGGTATACCATCTACTGTCATTATATTGACCTGATCTACCATCTACTGTCATTATATTACCTGGTCTACCATCTACTGTCATTATATTACCTGATCTACCATCTACTGTCATTATATTAACCTGGTCTACCATCTACTGTCAATATATTACCCTGGTCTACCATCTACTGTCATTATATTACTCTGGTCTACCATCTACTGTCATTATATTACCCTGGTCTACCATCTACTGTCATTATATTACCCTGGTCTACCATCTACTGTCATTATATTACCCTGGTCTACCCTCTACTGTCATTATATTACCCTGGTCTACCATCTACTGTCATTATATTACCCTGGTCTACCATCTACTGTCATTATATTACCCTGGTCTACCCTCTACTGTCACTATATTACCATGGTCGACCATCTACTGTCATTATATTACCCTGGTATACCATCTACTGTCATTATACTACTCTTGTCTACCATCTACTGTCATTTTATTACCCTGGTCTACCATCTACTGTCAGTATACCCCAGTCTATCATCTACTGTCATTATATTACCCTGGTCTACCATCTACTGTCATTATATTAACCTAGTCTACCATCTACTGTCACTATATTACCCTGGTCTAAACTCTACTGCCATTATATTACCCTGGTCTACCATCTACTGTCATTATATTACCCTGGTATACCATCTACTGTCATTATATTGACCTGATCTACCATCTACTGTCATTATATTAACCTGGTCTACCATCTACTGTCATTATATTGACCTGATCTACCATCTACTCATTATATTAACCTGGTCTACCATCTACTGTCAATATATTACCCTGGTCTACCATCTACTGTCATTATATTACTCTGGTCTACCATCTACTGTGAGTATATTACCCTGGTCTATCATCTACTGTCATTATATTACCCTGGTCTACCATCTACTGTCATTATATTAACCTGGTCTACCCTCTACTGTCATTATATTACCCTGGTCTACCATCTACTGTCATTATATTACCCTGGTCAACCATCTACTGTCATTATATTACCCTGGTCTACCATCTACTGTCAATATATTACCCTGGTCTACCATCTACTGTCATTATATTACTCTGGTCTACCATCTACTGTGAGTATATTACCCTGGTCTACCATTTACTTTCATTATATTACCCTAGTCTACCATCTACTGTCATTATATTACCCTGGTCTACCATCTACTGTCATTATATTACCCTCTACTGTCATTATATTACCCTGGTCTACCATCTACCATCATTATATTACCCTGGTCAACCATCTACTGTCATTATATTACCCTGGTCTACCATCTACTGTCATTATATTACCCTGGTCTACCATCTACTGTCAATATATTACCCTCTACTGTCATTATATTACCCTGGTCTACCATCTACTGTCATTATATTACCCTGGTCAACCATCTACTGTCATTATATTACCCTGGTCTACCCTCTACTGTCACTATATTACCATGGTCGACCATCTACTGTCATTATATTACCCTGGTCTACCATCTACTGTCATTATACTACTCTTGTCTACCATCTACTGTCAATATATTACCCTCTACTGTCATTATATTACCCTGGTCTACCATCTACTGTCATTATATTACCTGGTCTACCATCTACTGTCATACCCTGGTCAACCATCTACTGTCATAATATTACCCTGGTCTACCCTCTACTGTCATTATATTACCCTGGTCTACCATCTACTGTCATTATATTACCCTGGTCTACCATCTACTGTCATTATATTACCCTCTACTGTCATTATATTACCCTGGTCTACCATCTACTGTCATTATATTACCCTGGTCAACCATCTACTGTCATTATATTACCCTGGTCTACCATCTACTGTCATTATATTACCCTGGTCTACCATCTACTGTCATTATATTAACCTTGTCTACCATCTACTGTCATTATATTGACCTGATCTACCATCTACTGTCATTATATTAACCTGGTCTACCATCTACTGTCATTATATTACCCTGGTCTACCATCTACTGTCATTATATTACCCTGGTCTACCATCTACTGTCATTATATTACCCTGGTCTATCATCTACTGTCATTATATTACCCTGGTCTACCATCTACTGTCATTATATTAACCTGGTCTACCCTCTACTGTCATTATATTACCCTGGTCTACCATCTACTGTCATTATATTACCCTGGTCAACCATCTACTGTCATTATATTACCCTGGTCTACCATCTACTGTCAATATATTACCCTGGTCTACCATCTACTGTCATTATATTACTGGTCTACCATCTACTGTCAGTATATTACCCTGGTCTACCATTTACTTTCATTATATTACCCTAGTCTACCATCTACTGTCATTATATTACCCTGGTCTACCATCTACTGTCATTATATTACCCTCTACTGTCATTATATTACCCTGGTCTACCATCTACCATCATTATATTACCCTGGTCAACCATCTACTGTCATTATATTACCCTGGTCTACCATCTACTGTCATTATATTACCCTGGTCTACCATCTACTGTCAATATATTACCCTCTACTGTCATTATATTACCCTGGTCTACCATCTACTGTCATTATATTACCCTGGTCAACCATCTACTGTCATTATATTACCCTGGTCTACCCTCTACTGTCACTATATTACCATGGTCGACCATCTACTGTCATTATATTACCCTGGTCTACCATCTACTGTCATTATACTACTCTTGTCTACCATCTACTGTCAATATATTACCCTCTACTGTCATTATATTACCCTGGTCTACCATCTACTGTCATTATATTACCCTGGTCAACCATCTACTGTCATAATATTACCCTGGTCTACCCTCTACTGTCATTATATTACCCTGGTCTACCATCTACTGTCACTATATTACCCTGGTCTTCCATTTACTGTCATTATATTACCCTCTACTGTCATTATATTACCCTGGTCTACCATCTACTGTCATTCTATTACACTGGTCAACCATCTACTGTCATTATATTACCCTGGTCTACCATCTACTGTCATTATATTACCCTGGTCTACCATCTACTGTCATTATATTACCCTGGTCTACCATCTACTGTCATTATATTACCCTGGTCGACCATCTACTGTCATTATATTACCCTGGTCTACCATCTACTGTCATTATATTACCCTTGTCTACCATCTACTGTCATTATATTACCCTCTACTGTCATTATATTACCCTGGTCTGCCATCTACTGTCATTATATTACCCTGGTCAACCATCTACTGTCATTATATTACCCTGGTCTACCATCTACTGTCATTATATTACCCTGGTCTACCATCTACTGTCATTATATTAACCTGGTCTACCATCTACTGTCATTATATTGACCTGGTCTACCATCTACTGTCATTATATTACCTGGTCTACCATCTACTGTCAATATATTACCCTGGTCTACCATCTACTGTCATTATATTACCCTGGTCTACCATCTACTGTCATTATATTACCCTGGTCTACCATCTACTGTCATTATATTACCCTGGTCTACCATCTACTGTCATTATATTACCCTGGTCAACCATCTACTGTCATTATATTACCCTGGTCTACCATCTACTGTCAATATATTACCCTGGTCTACCATCTACTGTCATTATATTACTCTGGTCTACCATCTACTGTGAGTATATTACCCTGGTCTACCATTTACTTTCATTATATTACCCTAGTCTACCATCTACTGTCATTATATTACCCTGGTCTACCATCTACTGTCATTATATTACCCTCTACTGTCATTATATTACCCTGGTCTACCATCTACCATCATTATATTACCCTGGTCAACCATCTACTGTCATTATATTACCCTGGTCTACCATCTACTGTCATTATATTACCCTGGTCTACCATCTACTGTCAATATATTACCCTCTACTGTCATTATATTACCCTGGTCTACCATCTACTGTCATTATATTACCCTGGTCAACCATCTACTGTCATTATATTACCCTGGTCTACCCTCTACTGTCACTATATTACCATGGTCTACCATCTACTGTCATTATATTACCCTGGTCTACCATCTACTGTCATTATACTACTCTTGTCTACCATCTACTGTCAATATATTACCCTCTGTCATTATATTACCCTGGTCTACCATCTACTGTCATTATATTACCCTGGTCAACCATCTACTGTCATTATATTACCCTGGTCTACCATCTACTGTCATTATATTACCTGGTCTACCATCTACTGTCATTATATTACCCTGGTCTACCATCTACTGTCATTATATTACCCTGGTCTACCATCTACTGTCATTATATTACCCTCTCTACTGTCATTATATTACCCTGGTCTACCATCTACTGTCATTATATTACCCTGGTCAACCATCTACTGTCATTATATTACCCTGGTCTACCCTCTACTGTCACTATATTACCATGGTCGACCATCTACTGTCATTATATTACCCTGGTCTACCATCTACTGTCATTATACTACTCTTGTCTACCATCTACTGTCAATATATTACCCTCTACTGTCATTATATTACCCTGGTCTACCATCTACTGTCATTATATTACCCTGGTCAACCATCTACTGTCATAATATTACCCTGGTCTACCCTCTACTGTCATTATATTACCCTGGTCTACCATCTACTGTCATATATTACCCTGGTCTTCCATTTACTGTCATTATATTACCCCTACCCTCTACTGTCATTATATTACCCTGGTCTACCATCTACTGTCATTATATTACACTGGTCTACCCATCTACTGTCATTATATTACCCTGGTCTACCATCTACTGTCATTATATTACCCTGGTCTACCATCTACTGTCATTATATTACCCTGGTCTACCCTCTACTGTCATTATATTACCATGGTCTACCATCTACTGTCATTATATTACCCTGGTCTACCATCTACTGTCATTATATTACTCTTGTCTACCATCTACTGTCATTATATTACCCTGGTCTACTCTACTGTCATTATATTACCCTGGTCTACCATCTACTGTCATTATATTACCCTGGTCTACCATCTACTGTCATTATATTACTCTGGTCTACCATCTACTGTCATTATATTACCCTGGTCTACCATCTACTGTCATTATATTAACCTGGTCTACCATCTACTGTCATTATATTGACCTGATCTACCATCTACTGTCATTATATTAACCTGGTCTACCATCTACTGTCAATATATTACCCTGGTCTACCATCTACTGTCATTATATTACTCTGGTCTACCATCTACTGTGAGTATATTACCCTGGTCTATCATCTACTGTCATTATATTACCCTGGTCTACCATCTACTGTCATTATATTAACCTGGTCTACCCTCTACTGTCATTATATTACCCTGGTCTACCATCTACTGTCATTATATTACCCTGGTCAACCATCTACTGTCATTATATTACCCTGGTCTACCATCTACTGTCAATATATTACCCTGGTCTACCATCTACTGTCATTATATTACTCTGGTCTACCATCTACTGTCAGTATATTACCCTGGTCTACCATTTACTTTCATTATATTACCCTAGTCTACCATCTACTGTCATTATATTACCCTGGTCTACCATCTACTGTCATTATATTACCCTCTACTGTCATTATATTACCCTGGTCTACCATCTACCATCATTATATTACCCTGGTCAACCATCTACTGTCATTATATTACCCTGGTCTACCATCTACTGTCATTATATTACCCTGGTCTACCATCTACTGTCAATATATTACCCTCTACTGTCATTATATTACCCTGGTCTACCATCTACTGTCATTATATTACCCTGGTCAACCATCTACTGTCATTATATTACCCTGGTCTACCCTCTACTGTCACTATATTACCATGGTCGACCATCTACTGTCATTATATTACCCTGGTCTACCATCTACTGTCATTATACTACTCTTGTCTACCATCTACTGTCAATATATTACCCTCTACTGTCATTATATTACCCTGGTCTACCATCTACTGTCATTATATTACCCTCTACTGTCATTATATTACCCTGGTCTACCATCTACCATCATTATATTACACTGGTCAACCATCTACTGTCATTATATTACCCTGGTCTACCATCTACTGTCATTATATTACCCTGGTCTACCATCTACTGTCAATATATTACCCTCTACTGTCATTATATTACCCTGGTCTACCATCTACTGTCATTATATTACCCTGGTCAACCATCTACTGTCATTATATTACCCTGGTCTACCCTCTACTGTCACTATATTACCATGGTCGACCATCTACTGTCATTATATTACCCTGGTCTACCATCTACTGTCATTATACTACTCTTGTCTACCATCTACTGTCAATATATTACCCTCTACTGTCATTATATTACCCTGGTCTACCATCTACTGTCATTATATTACCCTGGTCAACCATCTACTGTCATAATATTACCCTGGTCTACCCTCTACTGTCATTATATTACCCTGGTCTACCATCTACTGTCACTATATTACCCTGGTCTTCCATTTACTGTCATTATATTACCCTCTACTGTCATTATATTACCCTGGTCTACCATCTACTGTCATTCTATTACCCTGGTCAACCATCTACTGTCATTATATTACCCTGGTCTACCATCTACTGTCATTATATTACCCTGGTCTACCATCTACTGTCATTATATTACCCTGGTCTACCCTCTACTGTCACTATATTACCATGGTCGACCATCTACTGTCATTATATTACCCTGGTCTACCATCTACTGTCATTATACTACTCTTGTCTACCATCTACTGTCATTATATTACCCTCTACTGTCATTATATTACCCTGGTCTGCCATCTACTGTCATTATATTACCCTGGTCAACCATCTACTGTCATTATATTACCCTGGTCTACCATCTACTGTCATTATATTACCCTGGTCTACCATCTACTGTCATTATATTAACCTGGTCTACCATCTACTGTCATTATATTGACCTGATCTACCATCTACTCTCATTATATTAACCTGGTCTACCATCTACTGTCAATATATTACCCTGGTCTACCATCTACTGTCATTATATTACTCTGGTCTACCATCTACTGTGAGTATATTACCCTGGTCTATCATCTACTGTCATTATATTACCCTGGTCTACCATCTACTGTCATTATATTAACCTGGTCTACCCTCTACTGTCATTATATTACCCTGGTCTACCATCTACTGTCATTATATTACCCTGGTCAACCATCTACTGTCATTATATTACCCTGGTCTACCATCTACTGTCAATATATTACCCTGGTCTACCATCTACTGTCATTATATTACTCTGGTCTACCATCTACTGTGAGTATATTACCCTGGTCTACCATTTACTTTCATTATATTACCCTAGTCTACCATCTACTGTCATTATATTACCCTGGTCTACCATCTACTGTCATTATATTACCCTCTACTGTCATTATATTACCCTGGTCTACCATCTACCATCATTATATTACCCTGGTCAACCATCTACTGTCATTATATTACCCTGGTCTACCATCTACTGTCATTATATTACCCTGGTCTACCATCTACTGTCAATATATTACCCTCTACTGTCATTATATTACCCTGGTCTACCATCTACTGTCATTATATTACCCTGGTCAACCATCTACTGTCATTATATTACCCTGGTCTACCCTCTACTGTCACTATATTACCATGGTCGACCATCTACTGTCATTATATTACCCTGGTCTACCATCTACTGTCATTATATTACCCTGGTCTACCATCTACTGTCATTATATTACCCTGGTCTACCATCTACTGTCATTATATTACCCTGGTCAACCATCTACTGTCATTATATTACCCTGGTCTACCCTCTACTGTCATTATATTACCCTGGTCTACCATCTACTGTCATTATATTACCCTGGTCTACCATCTACTGTCATTATATTACCCTGGTCTACCATCTACTGTCATTATATTACCCTGGTCTACCATCTACTGTCATTATATTACCCTGGTCTGCCATCTACTGTCATTATATTACCATTATATTACTGGTCAACCATCTACTGTCATTATATTACCCTGGTCTACCATCTACTGTCATTATATTACCCTGGTCTACCATCTACTGTCATTATATTAACCTGGTCTACCATCTACTGTCATTATATTGACCTGATCTACCATCTACTCTCATTATATTAACCTGGTCTACCATCTACTGTCAATATATTACCTGGTCTACCATCTACTGTCATTATATTACTCTGGTCTACCATCTACTGTGAGTATATTACCCTGGTCTATCATCTACTGTCATTATATTACCCTGGTCTACCATCTACTGTCATTATATTAACCTGGTCTACCCTCTACTGTCATTATATTACCCTGGTCTACCATCTACTGTCATTATATTACCCTGGTCAACCATCTACTGTCATTATATTACCCTGGTCTACCATCTACTGTCAATATATTACCCTGGTCTACCATCTACTGTCATTATATTACTCTGGTCTACCATCTACTGTGAGTATATTACCCTGGTCTACCATTTACTTTCATTATATTACCCTAGTCTACCATCTACTGTCATTATATTACCCTGGTCTACCATCTACTGTCATTATATTACCCTCTACTGTCATTATATTACCCTGGTCTACCATCTACCATCATTATATTACCCTGGTCAACCATCTACTGTCATTATATTACCCTGGTCTACCATCTACTGTCATTATATTACCCTGGTCTACCATCTACTGTCAATATATTACCCTCTACTGTCATTATATTACCCTGGTCTACCATCTACTGTCATTATATTACCCTGGTCAACCATCTACTGTCATTATATTACCCTGGTCTACCCTCTACTGTCACTATATTACCATGGTCGACCATCTACTGTCATTATATTACCCTGGTCTACCATCTACTGTCATTATACTACTCTTGTCTACCATCTACTGTCAATATATTACCCTCTACTGTCATTATATTACCCTGGTCTACCATCTACTGTCATTATATTACCCTGGTCAACCATCTACTGTCATAATATTACCCTGGTCTACCCTCTACTGTCATTATATTACCCTGGTCTACCATCTACTGTCACTATATTACCCTGGTCTTCCATTTACTGTCATTATATTACCCTCTACTGTCATTATATTACCCTGGTCTACCATCTACTGTCATTCTATTACACTGGTCAACCATCTACTGTCATTATATTACCCTGGTCTACCATCTACTGTCATTATATTACCCTGGTCAACCATCTACTGTCATTATATTACCCTGGTCTACCCTCTACTGTCACTATATTACCATGGTCGACCATCTACTGTCATTATATTACCCTGGTCTACCATCTACTGTCATTATACTACTCTTGTCTACCATCTACTGTCAATATATTACCCTCTACTGTCATTATATTACCCTGGTCTACCATCTACTGTCATTATATTACCCTGGTCAACCATCTACTGTCATAATATTACCCTGGTCTACCCTCTACTGTCATTATATTACCCTGGTCTACCATCTACTGTCACTATATTACCCTGGTCTTCCATTTACTGTCATTATATTACCCTCTACTGTCATTATATTACCCTGGTCTACCATCTACTGTCATTCTATTACACTGGTCAACCATCTACTGTCATTATATTACCCTGGTCTACCATCTACTGTCATTATATTACCCTGGTCTACCATCTACTGTCATTATATTAACCTGGTCTACCATCTACTGTCATTATATTACCCTCTACTGTCATTATATTACCCTGGTCTGCCATCTACTGTCATTATATTACCCTGGTCAACCATCTACTGTCATTATATTACCCTGGTCTACCCTCTACTGTCACTATATTACCATGGTCTACCATGTACTGTCATAATTTTACCCTGGTCTACCCTCTACTGTCATTTTATTACCCTGGTCTACCATCTACTGTCATTATATTACCCTCTACTGTCATTATATTACCCTGGTCTACCATCTACTGTCAATATATTACCCCAGTCTATCATCTACTGTCA
The DNA here is from genome assembly GCF_018296145.1 of Oncorhynchus tshawytscha. Classification (NCBI taxonomy): domain Eukaryota; kingdom Metazoa; phylum Chordata; class Actinopteri; order Salmoniformes; family Salmonidae; genus Oncorhynchus; species Oncorhynchus tshawytscha. The sequence goes on along the minus strand of NW_024608733.1, from coordinate 14,079 downwards.
TTATATTACCCTGGTCTACCATCTACTGTCCTTATATTACCCTGGTCTATCATCTACTGTCAATATATTACCCCAGTCTACCATCTACTGTCATTATATTGACCTGGTCAACCATCTACTGTCATGATATTACCCTGGTCTACCATCTACTGTCATTATATTACTCTGGTCTACCATCTACTGTGATTATATTACCCTGGTCTACCATTTACTGTCATTATATTACACTGGTCTACCATCTACTGTCATTATATTACCCTGTTCTACCATCTACTGTCATTATATTACCCTGGTCTACCATCTACTGTCACTATATTACCCTGGTCTAAACTCTACTGCCATTATATTACCCTGGTCTACCATCTACTGTCACTAGATTACACTGGTCTACCCTCTACTGACATTATATTACCCTGGTATACAATCTACTGTCATTATATTACCCTGGTCAACCATCTACTGTCATTCTATTACACTGGTCTATCATCTACTGTCATTATATTACCCTGGTCTACCATCTACTGTCATTATATTAACCTGGTCTACCATCTACTGTCATTATATTAACCTAGTCTACCATCTACTGTCACTATATTACCCTGGTCTACTGTCATTATATTAACTCTACTGCCATTATATTACCCTGGTCTACCATCTACTGTCATTATATTACCCTGGTCTACCATCTACTGTCATTATATTGACCTGATCTAACATCTACTGTCATTATATTACCCTGGTCTACCATCTACTGTCATTATATTACCTGACTGTCTACCATCTACTGTCATTATATTAACCTGGTCTACCATCTACTGTCATTATATTACCCTGGTCTACCATCTACTGTCATTATATTACCTGGTCTACCATCTACTGTCAGTATATTACCCTGGTCTACCATCTACTGTCATTATATTACCCTGGTCTACCATCTACTGTCATTATATTACCCTGGTCTACCATCTACTGTCATTATATTACCCTGGTCTACCATCTACTGTCATTATATTACCCTGGTCTACCATCTACTGTCATTATATTACCCTGGTCTACCATCTACTGTCATTATATTACCCTGGTCTACCATCTACTGTCATTATATTACCCTGGTCTACCATCTACTGTCATTATATTACCCTGGTCTACCATCTACTGTCATTATATTAACCCTGGTCTACCATCTACTGTCATTATATTACCCTGGTCTACTGTCATTATATTACCCTGGTCTACCATCTACTGTCATTATATTACCCTGGTCAACCATCTACTGTCATTATATTACCCTGGTCTACCATCTACTGTCATTATATTACCATGGTCTACCATCTACTGTCATTATATTACCCTGGTCTACCATCTACTGTCATTTTATTACCCTGGTCTACCATCTACTGTCATTATATTACCCTGGTCTACCATCTACTGTCATTATATTACCCTGGTCATTACCATCTACTGTCATTATATTACCCTGGTCTACCATCTACTGTCATTATATTACCCTGGTCTACCATCTACTGTCATTATATTACCCTGGTCTACCATCTACTGTCATTATATTACTCTTGTCTGCCATCTACTGTCATTATATTACCCTGGTCTACCATCTACTGTCACTATATTACCATGGTCGACCATCTACTGTCATTATATTACCCTGGTCTACCATCTACTGTCATCTACTGTCATTATACTACTCTTGTCTACCATCTACTGTCAATATATTACCCTCTACTGTCATTATATTACCCTGGTCTACCATCTACTGTCATTATATTACCCTGGTCAACCATCTACTGTCATAATATTACCCTGGTCTACCCTCTACTGTCATTATATTACCCTGGTCTACCATCTACTGTCACTATATTACCCTGGTCTTCCATCTACTGTCATTATATTACCCTCTACTGTCATTATATTACCCTGGTCTACCATCTACTGTCATTCTATTACACTGGTCAACCATCTACTGTCATTATATTACCCTGGTCTACCATCTACTGTCATTATATTACCCTGGTCTACCATCTACTGTCATTATATTAACCTGGTCTACCATCTACTGTCATTATATTACCCTCTACTGTCATTATATTACCCTGGTCTGCCATCTACTGTCATTATATTACCCTGGTCAACCATCTACTGTCATTATATTACCCTGGTCTACCCTCTACTGTCACTATATTACCATGGTCTACCATGTACTGTCATAATTTTACCCTGGTCTACCCTCTACTGTCATTTTATTACCCTGGTCTACCATCTACTGTCATTATATTACCCTCTACTGTCATTATATTACCCTGGTCTACCATCTACTGTCAATATATTACCCCAGTCTATCATCTACTGTCATTATATTACCCTGGTCTACCCTCTACTGTCACTATATTACCATGGTCTACCATGTACTGTCATAATTTTACCCTGGTCTACCCTCTACTGTCATTATATTACCCTGGTCTACCATCTACTGTCACTATATTACCCTGGTCTGCCATCTACTGTCATTATATTACCCTCTACTGTCATTATATTACCCTGGTCTACCATCTACTGTCACTATATTACCATGGTCGACCATCTACTGTCATTATATTACCCTGGTCTACCATCTACTGTCATTATACTACTCTTGTCTGCCATCTACTGTCATTATATTACCCTGGTCTACCCTCTACTGTCACTATATTACCATGGTCGACCATCTACTGTCATTATATTACCCTGGTCTACCATCTACTGTCATTATACTACTCTTGTCTACCATCTACTGTCAATATATTACCCTCTACTGTCATTATATTACCCTGGTCTACCATCTACTGTCATTATATTACCCTGGTCAACCATCTACTGTCATAATATTACCCTGGTCTACCCTCTACTGTCATTATATTACCCTGGTCTACCATCTACTGTCACTATATTACCCTGGTCTTCCATCTACTGTCATTATATTACCCTCTACTGTCATTATATTACCCTGGTCTACCATCTACTGTCATTCTATTACACTGGTCAACCATCTACTGTCATTATATTACCCTGGTCTACCATCTACTGTCATTATATTACCCTGGTCTACCATCTACTGTCATTATATTAACCTGGTCTACCATCTACTGTCATTATATTACCCTCTACTGTCATTATATTACCCTGGTCTGCCATCTACTGTCATTATATTACCCTGGTCAACCATCTACTGTCATTATATTACCCTGGTCTACCCTCTACTGTCACTATATTACCATGGTCTACCATGTACTGTCATAATTTTACCCTGGTCTACCCTCTACTGTCATTTTATTACCCTGGTCTACCATCTACTGTCATTATATTACCCTCTACTGTCATTATATTACCCTGGTCTACCATCTACTGTCAATATATTACCCCAGTCTATCATCTACAGTCATTATATTACCCTGGTCTACCATCTACTGTCCTTATATTACCCTGGTCTATCATCTACTGTCAATATATTACCCCAGTCTACCATCTACTGTCATTATATTGACCTGGTCAACCATCTACTGTCATGATATTACCCTGGTCTACCATCTACTGTCATTATATTACTCTGGTCTACCATCTACTGTGATTATATTACCCTGGTCTACCATTTACTGTCATTATATTACACTGGTCTACCATCTACTGTCATTATATTACCCTGTTCTACCATCTACTGTCATTATATTACCCTGGTCTACCATCTACTGTCACTATATTACCCTGGTCTAAACTCTACTGCCATTATATTACCCTGGTCTACCATCTACTGTCACTAGATTACACTGGTCTACTGGTCTACCCTCTACTGTCATTATATTACCCTGGTCTACAATCTACTGTCATTATATTACCCTGGTCAACCATCTACTGTCATTATATTACACTGGTCTATCATCTACTGTCATTATATTACCCTGGTCTACCATCTACTGTCATTATATTACCCTGGTCTACCATCTACTGTCATTATATTACCCTGGTCTACCCTCTACTGTCATTATATTACCATGGTCTACCATCTACTGTCATTATATTACCCTGGTCTACCATCTACTGTCATTATATTACCCTGGTCTACCATCTACTGTCATTATATTTACCCTGGTCTACCATCTACTGTCATTATATTACCCTGGTCTACCATCTACTGTCATTATATTACCCTCTACTGTCATTATATTACCCTGGTCTACCATCTACCCTGTCATCTATATTATTACCCTGGTCTACCATCTACTGTCATTATATTACCCTGGTCTACCATCTACTGTCATTATATTACCCTGGTCTATATTACCATCTACTGTCATTATATTACCCTCTACTGTCATTATATTACCCTGGTCTACCATCTACTGTCATTATATTACCCTGGTCTACCATCTACTGTCATTATATTACCCTGGTCTACCATCTACTGTCATTATATTACCCTGGTCTACCATCTACTGTCATTATATTAACCTGGTCTACCATCTACTGTCATTATATTACCCTCTACTGTCATTATATTACCCTGGTCTGCCATCTACTGTCATTATATTACCCTGGTCAACCATCTACTGTCATTATATTACCCTGGTCTACCCTCTACTGTCACTATATTACCATGGTCTACCATGTACTGTCATAATATTTACCCTGGTCTACCCTCTACTGTCATTATATTACCCTACCATCTACTGTCATTATATTACCCTGGTACCATCTACTGTCATTATATTACCCTCTACTGTCATTATATTACCCTGGTCTACCATCTACTGTCAATATATTACCCCAGTCTATCATCTACTGTCATTATATTACCCTGGTCTACCATCTACTGTCATTATATTACCCTGGTCTATCATCTACTGTCAATATATTACCCCAGTCTACCATCTACTGTCATTATATTGACCTGGTCAACCATCTACTGTCATTATATTACCCTGGTCTACCATCTACTGTCATTATATTACTCTGGTCTACCATCTACTGTCATTATATTACCCTGGTCTACCATTTACTGTCATTATATTACCCTGGTCTACCATCTACTGTCATTATATTACCCTGTTCTACCATCTACTGTCATTATATTACCCTGGTCTACCATCTACTGTCATTATATTACCCTGGTCTAAACTCTACTGTCATTATATTACCCTGGTCTACCATCTACTGTCACTATATTACACTGGTCTACCCTCTACTGTCATTATATTACCCTGGTCTACAATCTACTGTCATTATATTACCCTGGTCTACCATCTACTGTCATTATATTACACTGGTCTATCATCTACTGTCATTATATTACCCTGGTCTACCATCTACTGTCATTATATTACCCTGGTCTACCATCTACTGTCATTATATTACCCTGGTCTACCATCTACTGTCATTATATTACCCTGGTCTACCATCTACTGTCATTATATTACCCTGGTCTACCATCTACTGTCATTATATTACTCTTGTCTACCATCTACTGTCATTATATTACCCTCTACTGTCATTATATTACCCTGGTCTACCATCTACTGTCATTATATTACCCTGGTCTCCATCTACTGTCATTATATTACCCTGGTCTACCATCTACTGTCATTATATTACCTGGTCTACCATCTACTGTCATTATATTACCCTGGTCTACCATCTACTGTCATTATATTACCCTGGTCTACCATCTACTGTCATTATATTACCCTGTCTACCATCTACTGTCATTATATTACCCTGGTATACCATCTACTGTCATTATATTGACCTGATCTACCATCTACTGTCATTATATTCACCTGGTCTACCATCTACTGTCATTATATTGACCTGATCTACCATCTACTGTCATTATATTACCCTGGTCTACCATCTACTTTCATTATATTACCCTGGTCTACCATCTACTGTCATTATATTACCCTCTACTGTCATTATATTACCTGGTCTACCATCTACCGTCATTATATTAACCTGGTCAACCATCTACTGTCATTATATTACCCTGGTCTACCATCTACTGTCATTATATTACCCTGGTCTACCATCTACTGTCATTATATTACCCTGGTCTACCATCTACTGTCATTATATTACCCTGGTCTACCATCTACTGTCATTATATTACCCTCTACTGTCATTATATTACCCTGGTCTACCATCTACTGTCATATATTACCCCAGTCTATCATCTACTGTCATTATATTACCCTGGTCTACCATCTACTGTCATTATATTACCTGGTCTACCATCTACTGTCAATATATTACCCTGGTCTACCATCTACTGTCATTATATTGACCTGGTCACCATCTACTGTCATTATATTACCCTGGTCTACCATCTACTGTCATTATATTACCCTGGTCTACCATCTACTGTCATTATATTACCCTGGTCTACCATCTACTGTCATTATATTACACTGGTCTACCATCTACTGTCATTATATTACCCTGTTCTACCATCTACTGTCATTATATTACCCTGGTCTACCATCTACTGTCATTATATTACCCTGGTCTACCATCTACTGTCATTATATTACCCTGGTCTACCATCTACTGTCATTATATTACACTGGTCTACCATCTACTGTCATTATATTACCCTGGTCTACCATCTACTGTCATTATATTACCCTGGTCTACCATCTACTGTCATTATATTACCCTGGTCTATCATCTACTGTCATTATATTACCCTGGTCTACCATCTACTGTCATTATATTACCCTGGTCTACCATCTACTGTCATTATATTACCCTGGTCTACCATCTACTGTCATTATATTACCCTGGTCTACCATCTACTGTCATTATATTACCCTGGTCTACCATCTACTGTCATTATATTACCCTGGTCTACCATCTACTGTCATTATATTACCCTCTACTGTCATTATATTACCCTGGTCTACCATCTACTGTCATTATATTACCCTCTACTGTCATTATATTACCCTGGTCTACCATCTACTGTCATTATATTACCCTGGTCTACCATCTACTGTCATTATATTACCCTGGTCTACCATCTACTGTCATTATATTACCCTGGTCTACCATCTACTGTCATTATATTACCCTCTACTGTCATTATATTACCCTGGTCTACCATCTACTGTCATTATATTACCCTGGTCAACCATCTACTGTCATTATATTACCCTGGTCTACCATCTACTGTCACTATATTACCATGGTCTACCATCTACTGTCATTATATTACCCTGGTCTACCATCTACTGTCATTATATACTATGTCTACCATCTACTGTCATTATATATTACCCTCTACTGTCATTATATTACCCTGGTCTACCATCTACTGTCATTATATTACCCTGGTCAACCATCTACTGTCATTATATTACCCTGGTCTACCCTCTACTGTCATTATATTACCCTGGTCTACCATCTACTGTCACTATATTACCCTGGTCTACCATCTACTGTCATTATATTACCCTGTCATTATATTACCCTGGTCTACCATCTACTGTCATTATATTACCCTGGTCTACCATCTACTGTCATTATATTACCCTGGTCTACCATCTACTGTCATTATATTACCCTGGTCTACCATCTACTGTCATTATATTACCCTGGTCTACCATCTACTGTCATTATATTACCCTGGTCTACCATCTACTGTCATTATATTACCCTGGTCTACCATCTACTGTCATTATATTACCCTGGTCTACCATCTACTGTCATTATATTACCCTGGTCTACCATCTACTGTCATTATATTACCCTGGTCTACCATCTACTGTCATTATATTACCCTGGTCTACCATCTACTGTCATTATATTACCCTGGTCTACCATCTACTGTCATTATATTACCCTGGTCTACCATCTACTGTCATTATATTAACCTGGTCTACCATCTACTGTCATTATATTGACCTGATCTACCATCTACTGTCATTATATTAACCTGGTCTACCATCTACTGTCATTATATTACCCTGGTCTACCATCTACTGTCATTATATTACTCTGGTCTACCATCTACTGTCATTATATTACCCTGGTCTACCATCTACTGTCATTATATTACCCTGGTCTACCATCTACTGTCATTATATTACCCTGGTCTACCATCTACTGTCATTATATTACCCTGGTCTACCATCTACTGTCATTATATTACCCTGGTCTACCATCTACTGTCATTATATTACCCTGGTCTACCATCTACTGTCATTATATTACCCTGGTCTACCATCTACTGTCATTATATTACCCTGGTCTACCATCTACTGTCATATATTACCCTGGTCTACCATCTACTGTCATTATATTACCCTGTCTACCATCTACTGTCATTATATTACCCTGGTCTACCATCTACTGTCATTATATTACCCTGGTCTACCATCTACTGTCATTATATTACCCTGGTCTACCATCTACTGTCATTATATTACCCTGGTCACCATCTACTGTCATTATATTACCCTGGTCTACCATCTACTGTCATTATATTACCCTGGTCTACCATCTACTGTCAATATATTACCCTGGTCTACTGTCATTATATTACCCTGGTCTACCATCTACTGTCATTATATTACCCTGGTCAACCATCTACTGTCATTATATTACCCTGGTCTACCATCTACTGTCATTATATTACCCTGGTCTACCATCTACTGTCATTATATTACCCTGGTCTACCATCTACTGTCATTATATTACCCTGGTCTACCCATCTACTGTCATTATATTACCCTGGTCTACCATCTACTGTCATTATATTACCCTGGTCTACCATCTACTGTCATTATATTACCCTGGTCTACCATCTACTGTCATTATATTACCCTGGTCTACCATCTACTGTCATTATATTACCCTGGTCTACCATCTACTGTCACTATATTACCCTGGTCTACCATCTACTGTCATTATATTACCCTCTACTGTCATTATATTACCCTGGTCTACCATCTACTGTCATTATATTACCCTGGTCTACCATCTACTGTCATTATATTACCCTGGTCTACCATCTACTGTCATTATATTACCCTGGTCTACCATCTACTGTCATTATATTAACCTGTTCTACCATCTACTGTCATTATATTGACCTGATCTACCATCTACTATCATTATATTAACCTGGTCTACCATCTACTGTCAATATATTACCCTGGTCTACCATCTACTGTCATTATATTACTCTGGTCTACCCTCTACTGTCATTATATTACCCTGGTCAACCATCTACTGTCATTATATTACCCTGGTCTACCATCTACTGTCATTATATTACCCTGGTCTACCATCTACTGTCATTATATTACCCTCTACTGTCATTATATTACCCTGGTCAACCATCTACTGTCATTATATTACCCTGGTCTACCATCTACTGTCAATATATTACCCTGGTCTACCATCTACTGTCATTATATTACCTGGTCTACCATCTACTGTCATTATATTACCCTGGTCTACCATTTACTTTCATTATATTACCCTAGTCTACCATCTACTGTCATTATATTACCCTGGTCTACCATCTACTGTCATTATATTACCCTCTACTCTACTGTCATTATATTACCCTGGTCTACCATCTACCATCATTATATTACCCTGGTCAACCATCTACTGTCATTATATTACCCTGGTCTACCATCTACTGTCATTATATTACCCTGGGTCTACCATCTACTGTCAATATATTACCCTCTACTGTCATTATATTACCCTGGTCTACCATCTACTGTCATTATATTACCCTGGTCAACCATCTACTGTCATTATATTACCCTGGTCTACCCTCTACTGTCATATATTACCATGGTCTACCATCTACTGTCATTATATTACCCTGGTCTACCATCTACTGTCATTATATTACTCTTGTCTACCATCTACTGTCAATATATTACCCTCTACTGTCATTATATTACCCTGGTCTACCATCTACTGTCATTATATTACCCTGGTCAACCATCTACTGTCATTATATTACCCTGGTCTACCCTCTACTGTCATTATATTACCCTGGTCTACCATCTACTGTCACTATATTACCCTGGTCTTCCATCTACTGTCATTATATTACCCTGGTCTACCATCTACTGTCATTATATTACCCTGGTCTACCATCTACTGTCATTATATTACCCTATTACCCTGGTCAACCATCTACTGTCATTATATTACCCTGGTCTACCATCTACTGTCATTATATTACCCTGGTCAACCATCTACTGTCATTATATTACCCTGGTCTACCATCTACTGTCACTATATTACCATGGTCGACCATCTACTGTCATTATATTACCCTGGTCTACCATCTACTGTCATTATACTACTCTTGTCTACCATCTACTGTCAATATATTACCCTCTACTGTCATTATATTACCCTGGTCTACCATCTACTGTCATTATATTACCCTGGTCAACCATCTACTGTCATAATATTACCCTGGTCTACCATCTACTGTCATTATATTACCCTGGTCTACCATCTACTGTCACTATATTACCCTGGTCTTCCATCTACTGTCATTATATTACCCTCTACTGTCATTATATTACCCTGGTCTACCATCTACTGTCATTCTATTACACTGGTCAACCATCTACTGTCATTATATTACCCTGGTCTACCATCTACTGTCATTATATTACCCTGGTCTACCATCTACTGTCATTATATTAACCTGGTCTACCATCTACTGTCATTATATTACCCTCTACTGTCATTATATTACCCTGGTCTGCCATCTACTGTCATTATATTACCCTGGTCTACCATCTACTGTCATTATATTACCCTGGTCTACCCTCTACTGTCACTATATTACCCTGGTCTACCATGTACTGTCATAATTTTACCCTGGTCTACCCTCTACTGTCATTATATTACCCTGGTCTACCATCTACTGTCATTATATTACCCTCTACTGTCATTATATTACCCTGGTCTACCATCTACTGTCAATATATTACCCCAGTCTATCATCTACTGTCATTATATTACCCTGGTCTACCATCTACTGTCCTTATATTACCCTGGTCTATCATCTACTGTCAATATATTACCCCTACTGTCATATATTACATCTACCATCTACTGTCATTATATTGACCTGGTCAACCATCTACTGTCATGATATTACCCTGGTCTACCATCTACTGTCATTATATTACTCTGGTCTACCATCTACTGTGATTATATTACCCTGGTCTACCATTTACTGTCATTATATTACACTGGTCTACCATCTACTGTCATTATATTACCCTGTTCTACCATCTACTGTCATTATATTACCCTGGTCTACCATCTACTGTCACTATATTACCCTGGTCTAAACTCTACTGCCATTATATTACCCTGGTCTACCATCTACTGTCACTAGATTACACTGGTCTACCCTCTACTGACATTATATTACCCTGGTATACAATCTACTGTCATTATATTACCCTGGTCAACCATCTACTGTCATTCTATTACACTGGTCTATCATCTACTGTCATTATATTACCCTGGTCTACCATCTACTGTCATTATATTAACCTGGTCTACCATCTACTGTCATTATATTAACCTAGTCTACCATCTACTGTCACTATATTACCCTGGTCTAAACTCTACTGCCATTATATTACCCTGGTCTACCATCTACTGTCATTATATTACCCTGGTATACCATCTACTGTCATTATATATTGACCTGATCTACCATCTACTGTCATTATATTAACCTGGTCTACCATCTACTGTCATTATATTGACCTGATCTACCATCTACTCTCATTATATTAACCTGGTCTACCATCTACTGTCAATATATTACCCTGGTCTACCATCTACTGTCATTATATTACTCTGGTCTACCATCTACTGTGAGTATATTACCCTGGTCTATCATCTACTGTCATTATATTACCCTGGTCTACCATCTACTGTCATTATATTAACCTGGTCTACCCTCTACTGTCATTATATTACCCTGGTCTACCATCTACTGTCATTATATTACCCTGGTCAACCATCTACTGTCATTATATTACCCTGGTCTACCCTCTACTGTCACTATATTACCATGGTCGACCATCTACTGTCATTATATTACCCTGGTATACCATCTACTGTCATTATACTACTCTTGTCTACCATCTACTGTCAATATATTACCCTCTACTGTCATTATATTACCCTGGTCTACCATCTACTGTCATTATATTACCCTGGTCAACCATCTACTGTCATAATATTACCCTGGTCTACCCTCTACTGTCATTATATTACCCTGGTCTACCATCTACTGTCACTATATTACCCTGGTCTACCATCTACTGTCAATATATTACCCTGGTCTACCATCTACTGTCATTATATTAACCTGGTCTACCATCTACTGTCATTATATTACCCTCTACTGTCATTATATTACCCTGGTCTGCCATCTACTGTCATTATATTACCCTCTACTGTCATTATATTACCCTGGTCTACCATCTACTGTCATTCTATTACACTGGTCAACCATCTACTGTCATTATATTACCCTGGTCTACCATCTACTGTCATTATATTACCCTGGTCTACCATCTACTGTCATTATATTAACCTGGTCTACCATCTAATGTCATTATATTACCCTCTACTGTCATTATATTACCCTGGTCTGCCATCTACTGTCATTATATTACCCTGGTCAACCATCTACTGTCATTATATTACCCTGGTCTACCCTCTACTGTCACTATATTACCATGGTCTACCATGTACTGTCATAATTTTACCCTGGTCTACCCTCTACTGTCATTATATTACCCTGGTCTACCATCTACTGTCACTATATTACCCTGGTCTGCCATCTACTGTCATTATATTACCCTCTACTGTCATTATATTACCCTGGTCTACCATCTACTGTCACTATATTACCATGGTCGACCATCTACTGTCATTATATTACCCTGGTCTACCATCTACTGTCATTATATTACTCTGTCTACCATCTACTGTCATTATATTACCTGGTCTACCATCTACTGTCATTATATTACCCTGGTCTACCATCTACTGTCATTATATTACCCTGGTCTACCATCTACTGTCATTATATTACCTTGTCTACCATCTACTGTCAATATATTACCCTCTACTGTCATTATATTACCCTGGTCTACCATCTACTGTCATTATATTACCCTGGTCTACCATCTACTGTCATTATATTACCCTGGTCTACCATCTACTGTCATTATATTACCCTGGTCTACCATCTACTGTCACTATATTACCCTGGTCTTCCATCTACTGTCATTATATTACCCTCTACTGTCATTATATTACCCTGGTCTACCATCTACTGTCATTCTATTACACTGGTCAACCATCTACTGTCATTATATTACCCTGGTCTACCATCTACTGTCATTATATTACCTGGTCTACCATCTACTGTCATTATATTAACCTGGTCTACCATCTACTGTCATTATATTACCCTCTACTGTCATTATATTACCCTGGTCTGCCATCTACTGTCATTATATTACCCTGGTCAACCATCTACTGTCATTATATTACCCTGGTCTACCATCTACTGTCACTATATTACCATGGTGGTCTACCATGTACTGTCATTATGGTTTATTACCATTGGTCTACCATCTACTGTCATTTTATTACCCTGGTCTACCATCTACTGTCATTATATTACCCTCTACTGTCATTATATTACCCTGGTCTACCATCTACTGTCAATATATTACCCTGGTCTATCATCTACTGTCATTATATTACCCTGGTCTACCATCTACTGTCATTATATTACCCTGGTCTACCATCTACTGTCATATTTCTACCCTGGTCATTACCTACCATCTACTGTCATTATATTACCCTGGTCTACCATCTACTGTCACTATATTACCCTGGTCTGCCATCTACTGTCATTATATTACCCTGGTCTACCATCTACTGTCATTATATTACCCTGGTCTACCATCTACTGTCACTTATATTACCATGGTCGACCATCTACTGTCA